>NC_142088.1:31271893-31574924 GCF_054644295.1 Miniopterus natalensis | reverse complement strand
AAGAAAGCAGGCAATATTTAATTGTTTATGCATTCAGATACAAAGTCTAGTTTAGGTCGGTTGTATAGAAACATAGAGTTTTCTTTTCTCTACTCAAAATCTTATACACAAATGATTCAGATTTGTAAAACACCCGTCTTCATTCTCATCTGACGGTACCTCCAAAGTTTTAGCCATTGACTCGAGATTTATAATAGTGTATTGTACTGCCAAGGAAATGTACATATTCCAAATCTCTATATTTAGTGGAGGTCTATTTCTCCAATGTGTTTTAGTTATTATGTAATTTTAAGTGTAAAAATTTTGCACATGAATGACTGCATCTATTTACATTTATTTTAATGATGTCTTTATGAACTCTTTGTTGTATTCTGTTGGAAAAAATCTTAATAATGATCTTAATTATAAAAGTGATTCATGGGCCCGGCTGGGCGTGGCTCAGCGGTTGAGCGTCGACCTGGGATCCAGGCAATCGGGGTTCGATTCCCGGTCAGGGCACATGCCCGGGTTGTGGGCTTGATCAATGCCTCTCTCGTCATTGATGTTTCTGTCTCTCTCCCTCTCCTTTCCTCTCTCTGAAATCAATAAAGATATATTAAAAAAAAAAAAAAAGAAAGAAAAAAAAAGAAAGAAAAGTGATTCATGAAAAGTGCCAAATACTTGGAAAGTCTTGCATATTACATGCTATCAGTGCAAATACTTATTAAACAATAACCTAATGAGCCTATACTTTATCTTATCCAAATATGGGGTTTGAGGTTTTCGTGTAGATACAAAGAAAAAAGTACTGTTTTTCCTTCCTCTTTTCCTGAGGTCTCCACTTTCTCTTCTCTACTCTTAAGGAGACAGAAAGAGGGAAGTTAAAAAATATCGGGTAAAGAAAACACTAAGGAGTAAGAGATATAGTTTACTCTCTTAACAAGGGAAATAAATTAAAAACTTTTCCAGAAATATGTGGCCAATTACTCCCATCAGCTCCAATTTCCAACCTGTAATTCAATAAATATTTAGTAGCAATTATCATCTTTTTGAAATAAATATTTTTTCACTAAAAAGAAAATTGGAAATGAAATACACTGGAAAGTAGATGTTGGGTTATCACAGAACAGTAACAATAATATTTGCACATGAGTTAGCTAAAAAATATTTTATTATATATTTTTTTACTTAATCCTTAAAATAATTCTGAGGCATGAATTATTATTAATCACATATTTCATAGATTAAATCTGTACTTAAAAAGTTAAATGATTTCCTAATATTCATACATCAATCAAAGCTACATCCTGAACACAAGACCTATAATTCCAATTTTGTTTTCATTACTATACACAATGCCTTCTGACTAAGGACATTTATAAAACCAATTTTTTCATTAAATATGTTTTCGGATTGCATGACATTAAATTTTAAAAATATACCTGATGTCATACATAACACCATATTAGCAAAATTCTCTCAAAGTTAAAAATGAGTTATTCCATTATATTACATAAAAAAGATAGACTTCAACTTCAAATTTTTACTTATATAGTTTTTAAAAATTCATATCTGATTGAGTTTTTAATTCCTAATTTCATTTTAAAAATTAACCCATAAACTCTTATGATAGAAATAACTTAAAGCATGCTTCAGAAAAATATCTTTATGCTGGGCATTGATGATAAAAATAGACAAATTTTCTTTCCAAGAATATATTAAAACTAAGTATATATAGTTTGCAATTTGTGTGTTAAACACGATGTCCGTGTATATAAATATAAGATTTAAAATCTCTTGCTCTGAGCCTCATGACAGAACTCTGAATCTCCTTGCTCTAGAGAAATTCACTATAAAATGGAAGGACATTGGCTGTTTTTTTAATATTGTTAATTATACCCCAGTGTGTTTCCTCACCCAGTGACTTTAGAGTGGAACATATACAAAATTAAGAAGTCCGGATGCACTTGTGCAAACAATGCAGGGAATTTTAGAATTTTGGAAATTACCCTAAAAACACACATAAAACACACATCAGAGTATTGTTTATTGACCCACTGAGTGAAAATTCCTTCCCTTTCCGGATTTCAGTAACTAGATAGCTTAATCTCTAAAAAAACCCCCAAACACTTTATATATACATATATATACCCCACCTCCAAAATCCATATAAAACTTAGTATAGATATTTATAAACATTATGAAAATATATGACTTTAAAAACTTGAATGTTTTTTATTAATGCACATATAAATTATATTTAGATATTTTAATTTAAATATAGCTTACAGAGATATATAGCTCACAAAAATATATACATTTGTATAAGTAAATTTTAGCTTATTTTTTATAAATATGTTATGACAGCCTCTGTGATTATTATTTGTGTATCTTTTGATACCGATCCTAAAAATTGTGCTTCCAAAGAAATTGTAAGGAAACATTTTATAAATGTTTGCTGAGACATGAGAACTTGGTAGAGTCCTTTAATAATTTTATGGTAATAAAATATAACATTATATAGGGGATGTATAATTCAGTTTTCTCTGGTTTTGTCAACATTTTAAAGTCAGCCAGACACCAAAAATATAATTAAAAATTTCCATTTCCATGTACTGTTTTTGCTAACTACACAGTTGATTGTTTTTTTAATTTGATTGAGTAAAGTTTATATAGTCATAAAATCTTATGTCCTATCAGTAGCAGGACTCTAGCCATAAACTGAGGTGAAGATATGTATAACATATATAAATAACTGAAGCAAAAAAGTATTCTTCCTTTCAATATTCAATCATGTTAACTTGAGGAATATTGAGATTTATTTATCTTTCAAGATTGGAAAATAGCTACATATACTCTCTATATGTCAGACCTTAAAATATACTACAATATGAGTACTTAATTACATGCATAGTCCATATATCAGGACCTCTCACCTCTCCCATATCTTTCCCACTAACCCTTTGAACCTAAGGACACACCTCGTTTTACTTACAGGGTTTGTGGCCACTAAGGCCTGGTTGTTGGCCACAGCAGTGAGATGAATTATTGTTATGATAGAATTACAAATGAAGGAGAAGAACAGATTTTTGTGCAAAGTAATCCTTTGGCAACTTAGGCTCCTAAAAGGCAAAAGAAAACAAAGTGTGATGACATTATAAAATCTTTCCATATTTTTCATTAATAATCATTCAAATTAGATACATTCTTAATATGTAACAGCTGCTCCAAATTTGGAAGACTTATTTTTCCCCCCAAGATTCACTCATGAAAAAATCTTAATTAGGGAAAAACCTATAATTTCTTAACAAATGAGTTGCTTCAGGAGAAGTAGACATACATAGGGATAGGAAATTTGTCTATACCAGGCCTCTACATAAACTTTTGTTAATCTCTCAATATAATTAATATTTTAATTCAGAAACTGAGATTTGGTAAAGGTGATTTTAAAAATGCAGCTAGCCTGGCTGGCGTGGCTCAGGGGTTGAGCATTGACCAACGATCCAGGAGATCTTGATCCAATTCCTGGTTGGGGCACATGCGGGGGTTGTGGGCTTGATCTCCAGCTGGGGGAGTGCAGGAGGCAGCCAGTCAATGACTCTTTCTCATTGATGTTCCTCTCTCTCTCCCCCTCTCCCTTCCTCTCTCTCTCTGAAATTAATAAAAATATATTTTAAAATATGCAGCCAATTAATTTTGAAAACTTTGGGTTTGTCTATCAGATTCCCACACAGATAATGTTCTTTTTACACCACAAATGTTCTGTTTATATAGCATGTTTATAGCTATTTATGGTTGTTCTGTTGATATAACCTCTGTGTGGTGGTGCTGGTGATTATGCAGGCCAAACATGAGAAAGATAACATTGTAAATAGAATAGTGAGTTGATAAAAATATAGACTTAGCAACCAATGAGGTTTTTTCAGCTTTACTGAATTTTTCTAACTGGTCCAGCCATAAATAAGATATGAGAATATTACCGTAAACTTTTACTGGCAGTCCTCATGTATAAAAAAATTAAAAGAACTGGCTGTATGGAATTCACATAGAAATAGATTTCAGGAAAAGTTGTCATTAATGACAAGTAATGCCACTCTTCGGATTGAATTCACATCCACTCTACAAGATTGTCCATATATGACTGACTGCCTTACCTATGATAGCTCAAAGACCAATTCAAGTACCACCTCCAGTATGAAGCTTTTATTTGAAGGCTTATTATGGGTAAAGTTTTGAAATAAAAGAAAGGAACCCATTTGAGACTACTTAATATCAAAACAAACACAAACGTAGTAGGAATTCATTTAATCACAGGGATTTAAAAGCTTATTTTGTGTTTTTACATATTATGCAAATATATGTCCAGGATATTATAGTTAGGAGGAGATGACAAGGTTTTCCATATTTAAAAATGCAAAGTTTAGGCTATATTGTCTTCGAAATCTCTTCCAGCTATTGGTCTATGATTTTATATATAGCTCTAGTATTTTAAAGGACCCGTGTGAATTCAATCCAAATCAATTATTTATGGATTTTCAAAATATGCCTTTGACAGAAGTGAGTGCTATCAGGGGAGACTTCTGTGAAAGGTTTCTTGAACAAGATGGCCCTTGGATTGATAACTGCATGTAAGACAGTCATATACGGACAAGTATGTGAAGTCCAGCTGGGGCCCATCAAAATAGAAACAGCTGAGACCTGCTAGTATTTTTATATTGGGGAGTCTTTAGTTGGACCCGACTGCAGTAATTGAGGAGAGTAAGAGACAGGCGGGGATCAAGCTACAGAGTATAGATGATATTTTATAGAAAGAAGAATCTTTGAAAGCTTTTGAACTAAGAGTGTCCTGATTCCAGCTATTATTTAAGGAAAGTCAACAATGAGGCAAAGATGGCTCTGTTTTCAATAAAAATGCCACAGCGATGACACGAGAGCTTTGTGTTCACTGACTGAAGAGAAATAATGAATGTGAGAAGGGATCTAGTAAAGAACATTCTTTTCTAATCATTTATATTATGTGGTTTATTTCTCATAATTTATCACTCTTCTATGATGAATATTATGAACATGTTATATATATGTATATATATATTCTTATTTTAAATGCCTGCCTTGAGCTTTCCCAGTGTCTATGGAGTGCCAACTGCTGTTTAGGGGAAAACTCCTTACCCATGAAAATATGTACTTTTTTAGTAATAGAATTTAAATAACTTAGCTACCATCATGGGGGAAAAAATAAAATGTTTTTCTTAACTGGGCTATGTTGTCATTTTCTGTTGAATATATTTATATCCAGGTCAATTGGTTAGGACATATGTATATAAACAACAAAATTCCATAGTTTTCATATTTTGGCAAAAAGACTAAGAGGGTTTGCTTAGACAGCAAATCAGAAATACTTGTAAAAAGTAAGTTGGAATGGAGAAAAACAAACATTAAAGAAGGCTTTCAAAACTAGCAAGTCATGAAGAGCTGAAAGATGAGCCGAGGAACATAAAACAAACAGTATTTGTATCATAACTGTTGATATTTATAATACTAATATGAAAAGATTGAAAATAAGTAAAATAAAATACTACCTATAGTTAGCTGAAAAACTATTTTAATTTTTCTTGTGTACAATTAAATATCCTTCTAGTCTCTATGATAATTTATATTTCTATTCCTTTCTGATTCCTCCTTTTCTAATGACTCTGCTCCCACCTCAATCTGGCTTAAAAGTTAAGGACTTAACAATGAACTGCTGTTACCTATTCTCTTCCAAAGATGTACTTATTGTGGGTAGTCACAGAAAAAATGGCTTTTAATTCTCTTACTATGTATTAAAAGGGTATACTGCATTTCTCTCTTTCAGACACAGACAATGACATATTATGGCAAAATTTTAAAATGATAAAATAAAATCCTATCATAATGAATTATTTAATATTAAAATCAAAAAAACACTTAAGAGCACTCATGAAGTCATTTAAATACAGTTTATTTTGATTTTTTTAAACAAAATTATCCAAATAATACTGTCAGTGTAAATAATTTGCCCTATGTAAGCTCAAACCAAATATCTGCTTTGGAAACCCTGATACCCAGTTTAGCTCTCCATATTTTTGTAATGAACTGGACCATTGCCAAATCATTTCTCTTTGTGTTGTGTAAATATGTGCTACTATCTACAGGATTAGCCAATGGCTATTGCTTTAGTTTCTTCCCTTTCTCCCTCCAGGTTCTGTGCAACTAAGCAGACAGATGTTCTCTGACATGTGCTTTCTATCAATTTCTAGTGGTAAAAAAGCCTCAGATTTTTCTAGTAATGCATATTGTTTTCTTCTAAACATATTCGTAAATACATGCAAGTACATTAGTACAAATAAAATAAATTTGTAAAGGAAAACCAAAACATGTACATGGAAAACACACTGGTTTGTTTTAATGGAACCCTACAAATATTCAGGTATTTTTCAAATGTTAACCTACAACCAGTTTCACTACTCTGAATTTTTAAATGTGCTTATTTTACTCAAAATATTTTTGAAAAATTGTTTTATAGGCTTAGAGAATATTTTACAAAAAACTCTCTCTACTTTGTTTAATTGTTACAATATCCTTTCTATCCTAGCATAACCACAGAATAGAAAATGTAGTTTGTGGATCTGGATTGTTTTCATTTTATATTCTCTATACATAAGTATTTTAGAAATTATTCCAATATGCAATTCTGACAAGTAGAGTTATAGAGACAGTTGGTGTAAATGTGTCAACAAAACCATTAGACTTCATGTGTAATGCATGTAATTCTACGCCTTTCAGTTCTCTTGTGCAACAATTAGAAGCAGCTCACATCAATCAGTACGTGCAGATCAGAGTGGGTTTTGAAACCTGACCTGAGAATGAATCTGGACTGTGCCTCCTATGAACAGTATGACTTTGGGCAAGTTATTTAAAAATTCTAATCCTTAGTTTCCTCATCTGTAATATAGAGATAACAACAGTACTTCATAGAATTGGTTGGAAGGTTAAATGAGACAAATCATGTCTAGTACATAGCATAATATCTAACACATGGTGAACAGTCAGCTAGTATTTTTTAAACATAGCTATCATCTGGCTGCTTTTAATTAAGTTCTCTAGTGTTTTTTTCTCTCACAAATAATAAAATAGCATCAAAGCTCACCTCAGTAATATAAAACTGCCCATGTTTTCAGTAATATAATGAAACAATAAATTGTGATCTATTTGTTATAAAACATAAGAATTTAACATTATAAAGACAGTTTCCATATAATTAATGCAGGACAATAGGTTGAGCAAGAACTAAATTATCTTCCCAAGGAATTTCCTCCTTCTCAGAGTTGTCTCCGAATTACCATTTCCATCACCATGCGGACCTCAAGCATCACGCTACTCCATATTCAAAGCTCTGCCATGGGTAAAATACCGCCTTTGTTTCCTATTTGGTTTGACTTGAGTTAGAAAGTTCCAAACTACTTTCCCTGGTACTAATCCTGAGCAATATTAGCCCCAGAAGGAGGAAATACAAGCAATATAAAAGTAGCCCAGTGTACAAAGTACTGCTTTCTTATGCTAGTTTATCTAATTTAATGACCGAATGCTCAGAAATGCTCCCAAGAAAACATTACCCGTGTATCTGAGAGGAAAGCTCGTGTCAGTCTGAACACTGTCGAAAACAATAGGCAGAAAGCAATAAGTGTATTAAAAGGCTAAGCAGAGTGGCTGTCTTTTGTGGCAAGGGTGGGGAGCGTCCGGCCTGGGGCCCTATAAGGCCTGCAAAATCATTTGGTCTGGCCCTGCCAAGGCAACTGCAGACGGGACTCGAAATTCAATAAATCTAGGAGCTTTTTTCATGGCTAATTTTTAAATTGATAATTTGTATGGCCCGAGAATGATGTTATAAATATCCAAATGGCCCTTGGGAGAAAAAAGTTTCCCCACCCCTGACTAAGCAAACAGGGCCTAGGCAAATAAGATGTTAGAAAATAAACCCACGTTTTGAGAGGACAGAAAATTTAATTTTGACTTTAATGGAAGTACAAGTGACTCTGTCTTCCTATAACATTTGTTCAGGTGTCTGATTTAGCATATAAGTCAGAGATGGGATCTAACAAAATGCATAACAAAATGAATGACATGTACCACAAGAGTTGAGAAAGCAAGGATCCTGGGAAGGCACTGAGATATATGGTATTTAAGGACCACTAGATGACTAGTTCTGAACTCAGCCTTATCAAACCTCTGACAGTGCCAATTTGCCAGATCAAAAAAAAATTAAGCGAAAGTTTTGATTTGCCAAAACAGGGACATCAAGGTGTGATTTATAGAGTAAGACTCTGTTCTCTATGTTTCAATGTAGAATTTCTTTAAATAATTAGCTTTTTTTGAAATAGATTTAAAGATTGAATCATGAACATTTTCAGGAGAAAAATTATAGTTTAAAGAAGAAAACTATAATTGTGCTAATTCAAGAGATAAATGAAGAAACTGTAAATGTGATAAAAGTTCACAATATTGATTGAATATATTCAAATATGATCTAAGAAAAAATGTGAGAATTTGGGTCACTTGTCCTGAAAATCAAAAATATAAGCATTGAAGGATTATTTTATTAAGTTGAGAAAGCTTTGGCCTATCAATTGGATATATTTTTTTTGCTAAACTTTACTTAGAACCTTTTCTCAACTAGCTAGAAATGATATAATTGTCTGTATAGTTGTAAATATGCAACTTGGCTTTAAAATTATATGGAATTAGTGTTTGAAATGTCAGCAAAATTAAGATGGTAAATAAAAGAACCACTTTTCCTCATACAAATCAGATGTTATATGCATGCTTTTATGTGCACGAAGATGGAGCTCTTTGTCTGGGTTGAAAGAAAGAGAAAGATTTCCTATGCTCTCAGATTTTAAACAGTCATTAAAATATAATTTATAACTAATTCCAGTAAAGTTTATTTATTTTTTTTATCTAAAGAGTTCTGTTTTTTCCCCCCAAGGATCATTATGAGCTAGAGTCACTGTCTCTCAGGACTTGGCAAATCCCAAAGTTCTGTTTTTCTCTTCCCCTCCCTTTCTGTTCCTTTTCTTTTTATCTCCTGCTCTGACTCTTTCCTTTAATTGGCTGTAATATTAAACTGAAGTATATCTGGTAACTAGTGTTTCATGTTCTCTGTTTCTAATTTAAAGCATGGAAGAGGAGTATACTTTATTCTCTTTAAATAAAACATAACAAACTATATCCTAAATCAACTCTTTGTGTGGTTCTTGGTTTTTATTAGGATAGATCAATGGCCCTCAATTAACAAATGGGAAAAAATGTTTTCTGTACCAAAGACTAAGCAAGAATGCAGTATGAAGAACTGGGTTAAGAAGCAGAAATAAACTATTGACAGATTTTTAAAAATATACACAGTGATTTTATGTGAAACATTAGTTCCTCTAGGAATTAGTTGGAAGAAAGCTAAAATTTCTATTGCTCTTCACTATATGAACATGCTTCATTGACCATTCAAGTCAGCATTTTCCTAGGTGGCCTTGGTCTTCCTTCAATTTAGCAGCAGTCTCTGATAATTTCACACAGATGCTCCTACTGATTAGAATTTTAAGGAGTCTCAGTCTGATGTGGAGACAACAAATGACAGACAAACACAAGGGACTTGTCCAAGGTCACGACAAGTCATGGGAAAGTCAGTACTAGAGATAAGCTTCCAAGTCAATTCATGTCTTCATTTCTCAAAAATTTATTAAGTGCCTACTATGTTCAAAGTCATGTGCTAAGCCCCACGATGTGTAAAGAAACAAAGCAGAGATCATTCCTGCTCTTACAATGCCAACTTTGGGACATTCTTTCCATTACTTCCCTTTTTAGTGGATAGTTGTTTTCAGTAGATAGTGGCTTTGTTATTTTAGTAGATAGTTCTGTGGAGTATATATTTAAAGTGTCTTAAAATCAAAGACTATGAATTTTTAATATGATTCAAGTACTGAGTAAGCTACATGAATTCTTGGGGGGATAAAAAGTTTTATTATTTTTGACTAGCTTAGCACATTTTTCTGATATAATTATACTAATCTGTTTTTTAAAAATTTTTATTCATTATTTACTTATTTTTCTATGTGAACATTACAACAGTTTCTTTATAAATGTGGTGCATAAAAAAACTAGAAGTGTGTTTTTAATTTTGTTTTTAAAGAGCCTAGGGATATGCTATGCCTATCAGGGTTAAATTTTTCTTTTTTTTTTAATTAATTTATCTTTATTGTTGAAAGTATTACAGGGGTCCCATTTTTTCCCCTATTGATCCCCTACACCTTGCTCCCACCCCCCTCCCCATGCCTTCCCCCCATTATTGTCTGTGTCCATGAGTTATGCATATATGCATATAACTTCTTTGCTTAATCTCCTCCCACCCTTCACCTACCTTCCCACTTCCCTCTGAGATATGACCGCCTGTTGAGTATCTCTGGGTCTGTTTTGTAAGATTATTTTGTTCATTAGCTTCTTCTTAAAGAAGGCCCTTCCACACTTCATGTAGTACTGGTTTGGTGGTGATGAACTTTTTTAGCTTTTTCTTATCTGTGAAGCTCTTTATCTGACCTTCAGTTCTAAATGATAGCTTTGCTGGGTAGAGCAATCTTGGTTGTAGGTTCTTGCTATTCATCAGTTTGAATATTTCTTGCCTCTCCCTGCCTGCCTGCGTTTCTGTTGAGAAATTAGCTGACAGTCGTATGGATGCCTAACTGCTTTTGGTAACTAACTGCTTGATTGTAACTGACTGCTTTTCTCTTGCTTCTTTTAAGATTCTCTCTTTGTCTTTAACCTTTGGCATTTTAATTATAATGTGTCTTGGTGTGGGCCCCTTTGGGTTCCTCGTGTTTGGGACTCTCTGTGCTTCCCGGACTTGTAAGTCTATTTCTTTTATCAGGTAGCGGAAGGTTTCTGTCATTATTTTTTCAAATAGGTTTTCAATTTCTTACTCTCTTTCTTCTCCTTCTGGCACCCCAATAATACAAATGCTGGAACATTTGAAGTTGTCCCAGAGACTCCTTGTGCTATCTTCATATTTCTGGATTCTTTTTTTTTATGCTCTTCCAGTTGGGTGTTTTTTGTTTCCTCACATTCCAAATTGCTGATTTGATTCTCAGCGTCCTCTAATTTACTGTTGATTCCCTGTAAATTATTCATTTCAGTTTGTGTAGCCCTCACTTCTGATTGATACTTGATCATGTCACTGATGATCTCACTAGTTTTCTTAAGAGTTATATTAAGATCCTTGAGCATCCTTATAACCATTATTTTGAACTTTGTATCTAGTAGTTTGCTTGGCTCTAATTCATCTAGTTTCTTTTCCAGACACTTCTTCTGTTCTTTCCTTTGTGACATGTTTCTTTGAATCCACATTTTGGCTGTTTCCAGGTGTTTGTTTCCATATATTAGGCAGAGCTGCTATGTCTCCTGGAACTGGTACAGTGGCTTTGTGTAGTAGGTGTTCTGGAGGGTTCAGTGGCTCAGCCTCCCCAATTACCTGAGCTGGGCTTCTAGGTGCTCCCCTGTGTGGGCTGTGTGCACTGTCCTGTTGTAGTTAAGCCTTGGTTGCTGTTGGTGTCACTGGGAGGAATTGACCCGAGGCTAACTGTCAGTGAGGACCAGCTGCAGCTACAGCTGAAGAGCTACTGTGCTGGAGACACCCCTATGGAGCAGACACCTCAGTGGAGCTTTGGTGTTCACCAAGTACGCCCCTTGAGTGTGTCACTCATGGCTGTGGTAGGGTTGTAATCCAGGGTGGTTGAGCCTGACCACCAGGTGCCCTGTCTCTGGGGCCTCCTGGGAGGTGCAAAGTCAGCCTCTGCCAGTGCCTTGCCCAGGGCCACCCAGCATGAGCTACACAGCAAACCATAGTTGGCTGCTCCTTGTGCTGGGCTTGGAGGTGCCCAGGAGAGGCCAAGCTATGAGCCAATGCAGGCTGCCGCTAGTGCCAGGCCTGGGGCCACTTATCAAGCCATCTGGGGCACGCCGCTGCTTGCTTGAGAGATTTTAGGAAAGTCCTAAGCATGAGGCTCGAGAGGCCACTTGCACAGAAAAGCCCCTGGAAATGGCCTGGATGAGCTGCAGGTGGGGAGGGGCGGGGCCTCCTGGAATCACGGGGCGGGGCCAAAGGTGTGAGTCAGGTGCTGGGGATTCAAATATGGCGCCAGCCTGTCGGCTGTTCGGGGAGGCCTCTGCCCGCTCTTCTGCCTGGAGGAAGCCGCCCTCCACCTCTCACCCGGATCTCAGGCAGGTCAGTTACCCCCCGAGTGTCCCGGGTCCTTTCAGGCTGCCGCCCTGTGCTGGGCTCAGAGGGAGCGTCCGAGTGAGTCCGTGCCGGGCCCTTTAAGGGGAGCTGCTGGGGCTCCCGCAGCCTCCGCGACCCTCAGGGACAGTCCCCGCTGGTTTCACAGCCCGGAGTTGTGGGGACGTCTCTTCCTGGCCCTGGAGCCCTGGGCTGGGGGCCTGCTGTGGGGCTGGGACCCCTCCCTCCTCCCTCCTCTGGGAAACCTCCGCCGCCGAGATTCCCTCCCGGGTTTAACCTGCGGCACCGGGTGTGGGCCCGAGGCTGTGTCTCCGGGATCCAGCCCCGACCCGCCCGCGTCCCCGCCCCTCCTCCCGGTCTCGGTGCTCCTTCAGCTCCCTGGCTGTGGGGCTTCTGTGCAGCCGGGTCTCAGGAGGCTCTGAGTGACGGTGGTTCTGTGTTTTAGTTGTGATTTTGATGTGGTTGCGGGAGGCGGCGGGCGCAGCTGTTGCCTACGCCGCCATCTTGTTTCCTCTCCGCTAAATATTTCTATAAAAATCTTTTAGTGGGCTGATAAGAAAGAGTGCTAACTATGCCAATAATAGACAGTGTTTTCCAAACTAGACGCTCTGCTTAATGTTGCATATATATCTCGGCATTTATACCAAATCTATGATAGAGATACTAATAGTATCTGAATTTGAAAGGTGTGAAATTGAGGATTAAGAGACAAAAGAACGTGTTCCATGCTATGCAGCAAGCAAGTGCCACGGTGAGAGCAGATGTGTCTGTTTAGAGACTGCTCTTAACCACTCTCCTATAATAAAGACTGTCTAGACATATAAAAAAGTGTTTAATGCTATACTTGGGTCTTACTTCAAGAGGGTTTTTAATGTTTTACCTAAAGCTTGAGAATGTAAAATAAGAAAGAAAAATTCATTTGTAGCTTTGCTTCTTTCTGTTCAAATTCTCCATTTTTAAAAGACAATTAAAGTCCAATAAAATTACTAAGCCCAACAGAGAAGACACGGATCAGGAGGAATCCTGCACAACTTAGTTAACTACTTAGAACATTTATAAAATTAGGCATTAGAATAGATGCTCTCTTCGTTTTTTATGGTTTACACTATCTACTTGTTGAAATTCTACCCATCCTTTAACACTTGTTTCAGTGAGATTATCACCTCAGGAATCTTCTGATTCTATGAATCAGAAAGAGTCTTGCCTTCCTCTGTCTTTCCATCCAGAGTTCTTCTTACCTCTGCAATAACTTTTTTAAATCTTTGTATTGCTATTATATAGGGGCAATGTTAGATGACTACATAGTGTAGTCTGCGTACCTACTTGATTGATATAGTCTAATGATAAACTAATGGTAGAGTTTGTTTCAGCATTTATTGAGAAATTGCTACACACCAGGTAGTATTTGAGTCTTCTTTGCTCAGTATTTTAAACAACATTATGATCAATTATAAAGATCAGCTAAAAATCAATATCAGGCTAAGCCTATATTATCAGTTAAGTGGTAATGGCAAGATTAGAATATATTCTATGTTTTTAATCACTGTGTCCATTAAGTTTAACTTATGTGCAAAACCGAGTACATACCTGTTATGCTAACTCACCATTATAGGTTTTTTTTAGGTCACTATAGTGAATGAACAGTTAATTGTATATTCAGTATAAACTTTAAGTATAAGTGATGTAATTAGGTGAAAACTTTTAATTTTAATTTCATATATTGGCAAGACACTCATTTGCTTTAACAAGATTTTTGCCTATGTAGCATGTTGGGTTTTTTAAGCATGGAATTTAGCACAGAGACACAGGCATACATTGCATACAGTGCTCTTGATTTTTTAGAAATTGCTCTTTGAAAAAACAGTCCTATTTATATGTGAAACATGAGAAAAATATTTGAGAGAAAAGAGATTTCTAGCCTCTCTTTTAAAATGAGATATGAGTCTGCTGATTGTATCTTTATTTTTAAAATATATCTTTATTGATTTCAGAGAGAGGAAAGGAGAGGGGGTAGAGAGAGATAGAAACATCAATGATGAGAGAGTCATTGATCGGCTGCCTTCTGCATGCCCGTGACTGGGGACCGAGCCTGCAACCTGGCCATGTGCCCTGACCGGGAATCTAACCAAGATCTCCTGGATCCTAGGTCAATGCTCAACTGCTGAGCCACACCTGGCCGGGCTGATTGTATCTTTAAAGCTAAAGCACTTAACATGTAAATGTAAGATTTCAATTTTTAACAAAGCACTTTCCATGTTGTTGCCATATACAGATGATGTATCATCAAATTGTACACTTGAAACATAATTTTTAAGCAACGTCACCCCAATAAATTTAATTAAAATATCATTTAAAAAAGCATTTTTATAGAGAAAATAAATTAATTCTGAAGTTTTAAATTATAAACCTTTAATTAAAAAATTAAATTTACTTAACGAGTATTTTGATATAATCTGAAAATTTGACGGACTATGGGCTAAAAGCTGGTGCTCTAGTTACATATGTACCTAACATGCAAGTACTTGATCATTTCTGGAGTTGAATAATGTTGATGTGTTACTACTCTGTTTGGTTCTAAAGCTGCCAATGTTCCAAGATGATAGAAGGAGGAGGAGAATGACAGTAGTGATGAAGCAGTGACATACAGCTACTCACTATTCACATTGCATTCTATAACTATTGCTGGTGATCACAATTATGAAAACCATGTTAATGCATAAAATAATATACGCTTGTTTTGGAATTTACTTTCCTATTAAAAAAATCACTTGTATCAAGAAAATGGAGCTGACTCTCCCTCCTGCCCTCCCCAAAAAAGAACTGTTATTTCAAATAAAATTCAAGGCATAATTTAACCATTTCATTAACCACCCCCAAACCAGTAAAAATAACCTAACCATAACACATTGAGATTATTATTTTTAATAATATGTATTAAATGCTGTTGCTATCATTCACACAAAATATCAGTTCCTATAATGTACCATGTAAACTGATACTAAAATTGACTAAGAAGCTTAAAATTCAATTTAGAAGGCCTATAATATTTGACAGTTTTGAAAGCAAATGCCCATAGATTTACATATTGATTTTGGCTCCATTCTTACTATATGACTTCATTCTCACATGTGTACTAATTTTGTAAAGTTGGGCTTAAGATTTTCATCAATCTCTCATATATTTTACAAAGTCAAGATAAAGTCAACATATTTCAAATTATTTTAAACATTCAATTTATTTTAAACATTATAAATCGTCAACATTTCATATATTTTATCAGTACATAACATAAACATGCACATGACACTGCATTCACCAAAGACAATTGGTAAATTTAAAAAATATTTTATATGTACTTACTTGAAATAAAAGAATATGCCAAGTGAGATAAGCAGTGATGCAATAGATAATCCATGTCCAATTATAGTCAGGTAGAACAAATTCAGTGCAGTCTATAATTTGTAATAAAAAATTAAGGCTCATATCAATACTACAATCCTACATGTATAGAAGATCAAATTCAATAGAATACTATATATTTAAAAACATGTGATCTAATAGCCTTATCATTTAGCTTACAAATCAATAAATAACCGAATACATCTGGAATGAAGAATATTTATGCAAATTTATACAGTGACATCAAAATTTATAAAGCATATGCCCCTTTTATTTAAGAAATTAGAAGTCACATGTTAAATATATGGACTAATTTTATTGATCTAGGCTGTATAATATATGAAACCAGCATTTTATATTTTTGGAAGACATGGATAATTTTCAGTCTATCACTTTGTGCACCTTAAATCAAATGCTATTTGATGATTTTATTTTTTGTTCTTTACTTAAATGCCATATAAGGCTTTTTTCCCCAACTGGGCTTCTGTTTTTCCTCTAACAAATCTGAGGTTCTGAGACAAATCTCAAAATAGTAACTTGTAGGGGCCTATGATCTGTACAAATATGTTCTAACTTTATCCTGGTTTTGATATTTTCTCTTTGATTATTTTTCTGTAATTTATTTGTAACTTACCATTTTATTGTATATTTTTATGAGTTTCTTCAAACTCTTCTTTGAATAAGCAAAGAATACATGATTTATAATTATAAAGATAGCTGACAGTTATCAAGTTCTTTACTATACTCATTTGTTTTCTAAGTGTTTTTCTTGTATTAAGTCAGTTCTTATGAAAATCTTGAAGGTGGGTTCATGTAACCCCCATTTGGTACTTGAGGGGGCTGAGGCAGAGAGAAGTTATGGCTGGCTGAAGGTCCATAGTCGGTAAGGTGCAGAAACAGAAAGTCAAAGAACAGGACTCAGTTTTAATCATTGTGACAAACTGCCTCCTTCTATATATACACACACATGTGCAAATATATGCGGACACTTTCTATCAAAGCTTTATTGTTGTGACAAACTGTGACTAACCTTGACTTAATATATGGTGTTAAAAGCAGGAATGTAAGTGAGAGGAACCTAATAGCCAGCCAGAAAAAAAGCCTTCTGCTGAGAGACAGAGAGAACTGTTTTAACCCTACTGGACTTATCTTTTATACTTGAGCAAAACTTCTAACTGTAATTCTAGGAATTCCACCGCAAATAAAATTTTTCTTCTTTCTTATACCTTTAAAGTGTTTTCTTTGGTAAACTTGAAATTCCAGTACTGAGTCATTGCCTTGTAAACACACTACTATCTGGCAGAATTTCCTCAGTGTAATGACAGAATCCATAGTAATTATTTCTACAAAGATATTTTTCTGATTATTCTTCTCCAAGGATATTATGAAAAGGTTTTAAAATGGAAGGACACCCTAGCTAAATTTTCTCCAATACTGTATTTTTAACTAACTTTTTGAATAGATAATGTAAATTAAATTTTATTTTATATAATTATTACATACCTTCACTCTCTCGTGTGTGTTAATATTACACTGGGTATAATTTGTCCATGTTCTATTGCTTTCTGGATGTCTAAACCAATTTCCATCTTGGTCACAGATCTTTGTAACTTTTTCTTGAAAATTAAAAAGAAAAAAATAAAATAATTTTGTTAACCTAAGGTTTATTAAATAGATGTCAAGGAGAGTGTATGTAAATTTCTGCTATTACCTGAAGGATCGAAGTCTTGAAAGTAATCAGGGCAGTGCTGTATTGATTCCGTTCCCGCTGCGACATCATTCCAGCACAGCCATCCATCCCAGGTTCTATTGCAGTGAACGCCTGAGGGGAGAATTAAAGTTAGGAATTGCCCGCTCCCACTAGGTATACATGAAGACATAAAGTCTTAATTTTTTTTGAAGAATACATTTTATTGATTTCAGAGAGAGAGAGAGAGAGAAACATCAATGATGAGAGAGTCATTGATCGGCTGCCTCTTGCACGCCCCCGACTGGGGATCGAGCCCATGACCCGGGCACGTGCCCTGACCGGGAATCAAACCGGGATCTCCTGGATCCTAGGTCGATGCTCAGCCGCTGAGCCACGCCGGCTGGGCAAGACATAAAGTCTTCATGGTGGTTCACAATGACATGGAATAAAGACTATCTGCTGAAAATGAAGGCATCATATAAAACCTACAGTCAGACGCTGCTTAATGACAGGGATCCATTCTGAGAGACGCATCTTAGAGGATTTTGTCGTTGTGCCCACATCACAGAGTGCGCTTACCCAGGCCGGGAGGGGATGGCCCGCTGCGCGCCGAGGCGGCTGGTGCACCACTGTCATTCATGCAGATCATTTTGACTGAAAAGGTACTATGTGGTGCAAGGGTGTACAGGAATTACTTGAATTTTTTACCACGTAATTATTAGAATAACTAATTTCTAAATTCAAATTAGAAATATCTGAATTTGTATACAAATATTTTAATACTTGATAAATCAACCCCTATTGACCTAATATCAAATAATTTGTCATTGTCTGACTTATTTTAAAGATATTTTTAACTGGATAAATACCTTATGGTAAAAATGTTCAAGCAGATATATCCAAATACTTCTCTAAAGATAAACAAATTATATTGTTCAGTTATATTAGGATTTTAAAAGATGACCAATGTGGGAAAACCACTGTTTTCGCTTTCTCACAAATTCATTTTGACAGTTAAAAATATTAATAATAATCTTCATTTAACATTTTACTTATATAAACACTGTATAGTGTACTATCAATTATTTTTCAAAAATTTTTAAGATCTTTGTTTCCACTGAGTTTAAAAATCTAGAAATATCTGAAGTCTTTATATTTTGCTTTGTTTTATTGTGAGTTTTGTATTTTATATTTGGAGATAACCATGTTTTTAGGGTTGCCAGATAAAATACAGGGCCTATTTTTGTTTTTCTGTTTTTGCTAAATCTGGTCACTCTCCTTGCGTTACTCATCTTTATATCTTCAGAACTGAGGCAAATAATGGCACTTAGTAGACCCTCAATAAATGTCCCAAAAATATCTAAAGAATAACTTAATGGAGACAGAAGCACTTATACTTCATTAGCTTTGCTACCAAATGTACTATTCAAAGTATAAGTTATGCAAATAAAAAGTGTTCATTTTATTATGCAAACTCCTACCAAGCAGCTTGTTAAAAAATATAATTATGTAAACTGAAGATCAACTGTCACTTATTTAATCCAAGACACATACTTATTTGATATTTTAAATATCTTCATACCATAAAAATGTTACTAAAAATATCCCCATTGTACATATTAGAATTTTTTAAAAGAAGAAAGATAAATTATATCATAAAGTATTCTTCATAAATAAGTAATTAAAACTGCTCATATATCAGAAAAATTAGCAACTAACTCATTTTTAATAAGGGACCTAAGAAACCCATAATGATGTAATGGGGTGGTTTTCTTTTAGAAACATATCAGTGCATTTAAAATTAAATAGTCATCTTTACCTTCTGTTTGTTGAATGGATTCTTGCATAATTTTCTGGTAACATTCATATTGAGCCGTCATAATTTTATTTCTAGTAACACCCAACGCATTTTGTTTATCTTGGCTCTCTTCTGATTCTGCTATGACAGGAATCTATGAGATTTAAAATAAAATTTCAGAATTGTGAAAATGTCTATCATAGGCAGTCTGTCACAGTGGAAAACAGTAAATGCAGAGCTTAGTCAACTGACTTTGGGGGAAATCCATGATTGGTAGTATTTGCCAATTTCCACAGTAAATGTCCCCTATATAATGTCCTATTTCAAGTGACGGACAAGACACTGGCAAAGGCAGAGCGGGGAAGAATAGTGGTTGGCTTTCGAAAAAATACTTGCTGCACAAGTATAAATGAAAATTTACAACATCAAGAAAATTAAAATTTTTTCTCTTGCTCTCGGGAACTTTATAGAATTGCATAAAATCAGTATCATTTTTATTCTTTTTTAAAATAATAACTCAGATTTGCACGCTGCCTGAGAAACGGTCACAGTTCCTTAAATTACAAAAATTGGATTGGCAATCTGTTACAAAATTACCTGCTGGAAACCACTGTTGGCCTGTGCAGCTCACTGACATGCTCAATACAGGGAGTCCTGTTTCTTGAATTCTAGTCTATTTACCTACGATAACATCTAAAAAGTGCAGAATTTGGACTGCTCCTAGACTTGAGAATGTTTTCAAATACTAATGCTGACAGGAATGTTGCCTTGTTTTTTTCAGTTTAGTTTTTTTCTATATTTTTCTTGAGTTTCTTTGTTTGAATCTTTGTGGGGTTTGCTTGGAAAACCACAGGAAAATTATTTGCTGGCACAGAATTAGAGGAGATTATGTCTCTCAGCTTCTCATACACATAATGAGATAAGAGCACAGTCACGGTTTTAATGTGAGACATTCTAGGCCACAATCGGGGTGAGGAACGAAAACTTTACTTCGGCATTTCTTTCTTTCTCAAAGATTCTATTGGAAGTAAAGATGGTACTTTGCGCGAAAAGTTCTAATTAATACAGTCAGATTTTAATGTGAGACAGAGAAAAATAGAAACAAAATATTTCTGTACATAAGCATAAAATTAAATGTGTAGGGCACATCATGCTCGAGTATATCCTTTCCAGTCATCCTTCGTCTACTCCCCACTGCCAGCCCAGCATTCCCCTCCCCACAGACACTCAGAGGTGCCCATGGGTGTACATGCCCATGCACACACCTGCCCTTAACAGCATCGGGGCTGCCAGAAATGACGCATCCTTATTTGAATGAATGGATGCGGAAATTAATTTAAAATATAGTGCATGATTCTGAATTGCTTTTTAATCAATGTAAGTCAATCAGCTGGCAGAATGGGAGAAAAACCAACAGGTCAGGACCTGCTTTTTAAATAGGTCTAACTCAGAATCAACAGGCCTGGTTGAAAATATTTTATCTAGAGATCCAAGGTGGTGGTGGACTGAGTGGAAGCTACGCTGACACTCTCCCGGGACTAATCTGGGTTTACAACTAATAGAAAAACCTTCCTGAAAACCATCCTGAAATCCAGCTGAAGACGAGCTGGAGCGCACCCTCATAACCAAAGAGGAAAAGTGGAGACTGCAGGAGACTGGGAGGAATCTGCTATATACAGCTGTTTTATACCGACGTGCTAGGTTTTTCTTAATATATCTTTATTGATTTCAGAGAGAGGAAGGGAGAGGGAGAGAGAGAGAAACATCAATGATGAGAGAGAGTCATTAGGGAGAGGGAGAGAGAGAGAAACATCAGTGATGAGAGTCATTGATCGGCTGCCTCCTGCACGCCCCCGACTGAGGATCAAGCCTGCAACCCGGGCATGTGCCCTGACCGGGAATCGAACCCCAATCGCCTGGATCCTAGGTCAACACTCAACCGCTGAGCCGCGCCCGGCCGGGCCATTTATTTATGTATGTATGTATGTATGTATTTATTTTAAGCTGATAGTTACTTCTTCCTCTGCTATCTTGCATATTTGTATTCATTTACTTTTCTCGCTTTGACATTTCCCCAGCCAGCTACACCACCATCCCATAGTACCTGCTATGGGACAAAAAGCCTTAAAGTATACACTGAAAGGAAATACATCATTGCTGTGTTGATTGGACATAAAAATGTACCTGATTTTTACATCAAATAATGACATATTGTTTTGTTGGTGGTTCACCTTTATCAACTGTAGATGTATTGGAAGTTAAAACAGAAATAATCATAGCTAAGGAGATATATTAGAAAAAATTATGCTTACCATAAAAAAAATCAGGAGAAACAGAAAATACAGCATACACTTTTTCTCCATCCTTAATACCCAAATAAAATATGTTATATAATATAAATCAAACTGCAATAGAAAATGAAAAAATATAATACATCAATATTTATGAAAAATATACATGGTTCTCAACAGAAAATTTCTTTAAAATGACAATAATTTTGCTGTAAGGATTTAATAGTCTTATGTATTACGACTTAAATTTAAGAACATTATGGCTTAAAATACTAATGAGATTAATTAAATACATTTTAATTTAGTATTACAAACTGGAAAGCTTCTTGCATATAGATTTTTAGTAATTAGAAAACATCTTATTTTCTTTTCCTTTACTAAAATTGGGATCACATAATTAAAGTATTAAAATAGTTTCACAAGAACATAAAAGCACTAATTTTGATGGCATATTTACTATAAAACTTACCTTTATTTTCTATAAATATTAATCTCATTTTTAATTTTCTGAGTCTTCAATAATTTAAAGGGCAAATTTTTCTTGGGCCAATTTCTTGAGACTCAATATTCATATTTCATTAAAATGGCCTTATAATTTAATATAAATTATTCTTCACTGAAGGATTAATTTTTTTAACCAGGAAATAAAAAATTCCCTAAGTCATCTCCATTATTAAATTTGGTTGCAGAACATGGACGATACCAAATGAAAGTATTTCTGTAAAATATTTCTAATGGTAGATATAATTCTGAGAAATTCAAAATGGCCTCTAAAACACCACCCCTTAGCTTCTTAATTTTAAGAAATAACATTACTGGGGTAAAGTGTATAACACTTACTCCAAAGATGCCCGAGCAACCTACTCTGACAGCTTTTTATGAGATATGAACTATCCCGATCTGGTCATAAAATATAATATTTATTTAACTGAATGTGTAAAAACATTTTTCAAAGGAGATAAAAAGAATTCCAATCAATAGTTTTTGTCAGTGAACTATGAACTTAGATTTCATTTTGTTAGGAAACTTGTCATACTTTTTATTAGAGGGCAAATGTTAGAATAAGAGTTATAAAAACCTTTCCCACATGTTTTATTTACTTTTTTTTTTTTTATCATGTGCAATGAGAGCATGCCATTAACCAATGAATAGAATCTATGCCATTGCTTGCCTTCACCAATGACTCACCTGGAAGCAGCTTTTTAAAAATTGTAGCAACCTCCCAAATAATGTTTTCTCTTCTATCTGCTATCCTGAGTTTTTATTATTAGTTGATCTTAAGAAAAACATAACCAAAAAAATTAGAAACATATTAATTTTAGATATTAAAAATCATGCATGTTGTAACAGAAGGAAAAAAATTAATCAAGTTTTTACAATTCAGTAATTAATGAGTTGATATTTTAGTTTTTATTACATTTTACCATGAGAAAATCTAATTCTCCAAGACTTACATGCACAGTTGTCTCCAGGCTCAAATCACATTTTCTCTTGGATCATAATCAACATTGTCTTGAAGAACTTCTTAAATCCTCGGGTCATGACCTACAATATTGGTTGATATAATAATTCATATTTTAATGAGCCAAACTTATTTCCATGCTAAACTGAAATTTTCAAAGAAAATATCACTATTAAAATGATATTTTTATTAAGCTATTCCAATTTTTTAGTCTCTTTTGCTTACATTATATTTGAGTTTTGTCACACATATATGTTGTTTTCTATTAGAGAAACATCAATTTTCTTCTATTCAGGATACCTGGGATACTGAAAAATCTAACTGAATATTTTACCTAAGTAAATTTCTAAGAACTACAATATGATAAAAAAAAATTAAATTAAACTATAGTTTAATCTTCCTTTGAATAACTTCATTTGTCTAATCTTTTATTGAAATGTGGCATGCTTAGTCTTAGTTACATGTATCTGTTTCCCTTGCTGGTATGGTTTCTCAAAGCAGAAACCATTTCTGATTGATTTTTGTATCCTTTGTGACTGGCACTTAATTTATACTTGCTGTATAAATGAATGAGAAAATGAACCAATAAACTACTTTAAGATTTTAAACTTAAAAACAAGAACACTAATTATAACTATTAGTTCTATTCATTTATTCTATTACAAGGCTTTACATAGTGTTTGAATCTGTACTGACAATAAAAATCTATACTGACTCTGAAAGTCATAAAAGTTAAGTCACATTTAAAACAGTATTTTACATTTTCTGTATTAAATATATATTACACAGAAATATAAAAATAAAATGTAATGAAATATTCTATTTGGAAATCAGATAGGTTTTTACGAAACAACGCTTTGATGATTTACACATGAGTATTAAATTACCTTTAATATGTATGCATGTTCAAAAATTGAAGGGAAAGGTGCTCCAAAAACACGTTTGGAGTTTTCCTAAACCCAACATATTTGAAAAGTGTTTTACCCAACATTAGTAGTTATTTTTGTTGCGTATCTAGTAGGCTTCACAATCAAAGTTCCAAAAAGTGTCTTAGTGAAACATCTCACTGTTCCTTATTACATCATTCTGGCACCAGTATTTTAAGAGGACTTTATTCAGTTCACAAAATATTTATCAATGCAAGTAATTTCACTTTATAGCTTTCCTTCTTCACCCTATTTCTAGTGATCTGGAAAATGGGCCACTAGGAACAAGGGTGAATTTTGCACTGTGTACTCTTATAGCACTCCTAATCAAGGCTGCAGGTCTTTGGCCCCTGGGTTTACCAAGGATGCAGCAGCAAGTCTGGGTGGCTTTGAAACACACAGTGAGCACCCATACTCCCTGTGAGATCCGGCAATGTCCGTTGTACGTGGTGATCCAATTCACTTGAGCCAGCTACTCTACAAACTACCAATCAAATTTCCCTGCCAGCAGATGCAGGCAGTGAGTAGTAGTTATAGAGGAATCACCCCTTTCAGCAAGAGTTCTCTAGATCAATAATGGAAGGATCATGAACAGACATGTAGATAACACCATTGCAGATACATCTGGAAGTTTAAATTGAGTTTCATATTGGTAGGTACAATGGCGTGATTCTTATCAGGAGATCTGTTTCATTGTATTCCTCGGTTTAGCTCATTGGTTCTTTGCATGCTGCCTCTAACATGTTTATTCAGCAAGTGGTTCTTTCTTCTGTATTTACCGTATTCTAAATTTATCTTTCCTAAAATACATCTTACAGTAACCAAAGCTGTTAAGCAAATCGTGGAAAATCTCTTTCAGATCTTGTTAAATTCTTTAGTGACCACTGATTTGCATGTTGCCTTGTGAAATGTAGTAGCTCTTACTCAATTTTGAGGAGAGATCAAGTATTTAATTAGAGGAGGTCAAGTTGAATGACTAAATCTACCAGTGGACTTTTTTCAAGTGTGCTTAGATTTGTGTAGTAGGAAAAGAACTTCCTCAAAACGGAGAACACTCATTTTAAACTCTTAAGTGTACTTGTAAGCACAATGGTACTAGTAGCTGTTACTGGCAATTTCTCTTTCTAACTGCTACCCTCATGGTTCCCATAAGGACTATTTTGTTTTCACTTCTCAAAATTAAACAAACTGGAAGATTTGGTTCTACTATTAGAAACAAAATAATTTTCTTTACTGTACTCATGGAATAAAAATAGCTTATTTCTAAACAGACTTTGTGCTTCTTGTCCAAAGAATCACCAAAAGAAGATAAAAATGATTTATTTAATCACAGAAAGAACTTCTAGAAATAAAGAATGTCTTAAAACTTCAAATAACTCCCAGTCACTTGGAGCTTTATATAACATCATTCTGTTTTCAGTTTTTCTAAATCGCCATAGATCTCACCACAAGATATTTTTCACAGATCTACATGTTCAAATTCATAAATTTTAACCAACCTTCTTGACTTACTTTAATGTAAAAACGTGCTTTATTTCACATAAAAATTGTAAATGAATGGGACAATCAATACTGATTTATCAGAACACAAATATATAAACCCTATAAAAGCACACCAGTGCCCTGCAAACCTGCTTCTTCTCTCCTCAAATTTTTATTATTCTTACGTACACGTTCCATTAATTTACTTTTCTTTATAATAAGTCTTATTTTTAGTTGAATCGTCTAACCCTAATACTAAAAGCACATGATCAATCCAAGATTAAGAAAAAAACACAACTTTCATCTTCCACTCCTCCATTTCCAAAATATCTTAGATACTTTAGACCCTGAGTTATATTATTTTCTCAATTTATTTATCCAGTCACTATAATGTTGGCTAACAGAAGCATTTCCAATACATAACTGTCTTGCCATTCGGTATCCTGAGCCTTTGTGTGAGCCAAGTGGGGCTGCTCCTATCTGTCCATGCCTTCACTGGTGGTATATTAGATAAGCTGCATTTCTTCTGAATCTGAACAAGGAACCAGCACTCTTCTCCATTCCAATATTCCCACCTGTATGGCATTCTCTCTGTCATTCTACACTATGTTGAATAGACTGTGCATCTGTGAAAAATGGCAAGTGGTTACCTTTCATTCTCTCCTCATTGCTCTTTATGTTTATTTATTTATGTGGTAAAATCTAAGTCTTTGTACTAGAATTAGTCTGCAACATACTGTCTTTACTTCAAATAGAATCTTCGAGAAAGAAATACCAGTGTAAAATGCCCCCCCCATCCCATATCATGGCCTAGAATGTCCCTAATACTTTCAAGACATAAAGCAGTAAGAAAAACAAGCATAAAGAGGCTTCTTTTTCTGAAGGATCTCTTACTGATGTAAGAAATTCGTACTGTACATCTTTGTTTATAACATCGCTTGGGGCTTGCATTATTTTTTAGGATCTTGAATAAACAAGCAACCAATCACTGATGTAGCATAAACCAGTGTTCCTCAAAGGGTTGAGTCCATAGACCACCCCCAATCAGAATCACCACCAGAACTTTCTGAACATGTTTGGGCCTCACCACCGACCCTCTGAATCAAAATCTTTAGAAGAACTGGGGAATCTGGAATTCTAGTAAACACCCAAGGACATTCTTGGCCTGTTACATTTTGGGAAATACAATTCAAAGACATCATCTTCACTGGGCCATGCTGAAACCTGGACACACTTATATTCTTTATATTATGACTCTAGGTGCTGGCCAGACAGTTTTTGAAAGAACTATCAAGTATAAATCAAGCAAAATATCTTGCAATATTTCCAGGCACAATTAATGTCTTAGAATTGCCAAAGCAAGTTATTCAAATATCTGTCTTACACTGTATAATGTTATGTTGTAATTAAGTGAGCATAATAAGAATAGGACACACATCACATCCATCTCATGACTCCTAACCCTAGCAGAGTGGGGGCAGAAAGGGTTTATAGAAAGTGTGTTTTGAGTAAATTACTAACAGAATGAATTTAATTGAGTTGAAAGATCATTGCCTGGATTCTACTCCAAGAAATTTAGATTTAGTTCATCGTGAATGGGGTCCAGGGGTAAGCTCTAGGAGATAAAGGTGGCCCGCAAGCTAATAATAGCCAGCAGGGAAATGGGGATTGCAGCTCTACAACTTCAAGGAATTGAATTCTGCCAGCAACCTGAATGAGTCTGGAAGTAGCTTCCCTCCCACAACCTCTAAAAGAGAACACAGCTCTACCAACACCATGACTTTGGCCTGTGAGACTTGAAAACTAAAAAGTTCACAGAACTTCTGACCGATAGAACTATGAGATAGTAAATGTGTGTTGTTTTAAGCTACTAAATTTGTGGCAATTTGTTACAGGTTTAGTAGAAAACTAATACAAAAATTACCTAATCAAAATTACCTAATCAAAAATTACGTTTTCCCATCAAACCCGAGTGGTTACTTTCTGCTTCCCAGCTAGCCAGTCATTCCTCTTAGAATTAATTCATTATAGTGCAAGACAATCACATTAGCTAGCAGAATTTCTTTCCAGTTCCTCCTAAATTGCTGTGTGATTTTGCAAAATTAATACAACTCTTTTCTGCTTTGATTACTCAACTAGAAGACAAGTGGTACTGAACTTGATCTTTAGCTCCCTGTTTTCTAATGCATACTTGTTAGGAGATATACGCTGGAGTCAGAGAAACATAACTTCAAACTCAAGTTCTTGCAACATTTAAACTCACTAAACATATATCCTGGCTTAAAAATGGGTGTATAAGTAAGTAGTGGCTCAATCAATATTGCCAAGAACTTTTATCATAACTCACCTTGTCAGATTGTTTGTGTTAAATTACTTGATAAATATAAAGGACTTATTGCATAATAAATACCTAGAAATCATTAGTTATTTCATCATTAGTTATTTCTGTGATCTTAAGCTATGATTAACCTATGATTCTATGTTTCATGGCAATGATAATGCCAGTTGAATGAACCAAGGAAGTCCAGCATACATACTGACTTGGCAAAGGCCATACAGATGCTTAGGACTGACCCCAAGCTAAGAACTCAGATTCTCTGGGGTGCTTTGCCCTATAACATATTGACTCAGAGAATTGAGTCATTTATTTAGATAATTAAGTTTTAAAAAGTACAGAATAGATTTCTGTTTTGCTTATCCACTTATTTTGCCTAGCCATCGAATATTTGCATTTGATTTAACTTTCATTCAACAAAAACATTTCTATTTCTTTCTCACAGTTTCTATTAATTCCTGCTCTTAGTAATGTGCTATTTGAGGTATATCTAGAGTGTCCCCCCAAAATGTATACACACACATTAAATGATTATGAAGGCAGTGTTTATTATAATACATTTCACTTTGAAAATTGAGCTATCAGCTGTTAAAGTGTGTATATATTTTGGGGGGACACCCTGTATATGTATGTATGTATCTTACCTTAGTAAATGACTTGATAATTCAAATTTGCCATTCTGATAAGGTACCAAAATAAAAACCACACGTACTGTCTCACTTTTGAGCACTTAAAAATGAATTTTAAATTAAGGAATACTTCTAGAAATTCAATTAGTCCCCTTACCCTATTTATTGAGTGTCTACTTTCACCAAGTTATGTAGGGAGATGGAAGAGAATATATGTTAAGGTTTCTGCCCTCAACAAGACTATCAAGTTGGAGAGCAGTAATGTTATGTTTAGGGGCTTAGTTCATTTTTTTAAAAGCAGTCCATAGGAGTCCTAAAGAGGAATGATTTTAGACAAGAAGTTAGTTCTGGACCTCAGACACTACTCTGTCAATGAGCTTGATATTGGTAGATGTATCTACCTGGATAGACTCCCCAGGTGCCTCTCATTTATAATACAAATGGGTAGGATAAGATAAACGTAAGCCTTGAGTAGATTCAAAATTTATATAAAAAGAAAAAAAAAGGGCTAGTATATAGGAACGGTTTTGTTCAAAGTATCCCAAATCCAAAATATCCTTGAAACCAAGTCACTCCTGACACTATTTTTTCTGGCTCAGGAAGACTTTCCCTCGGTCTCCTACTATCAATTTCATTGGAATCTAAGACAGTGGAAATTGGACCATTTGGCTAGATGATTTTTCTTTTGTCACATGGGATTTCAGGAAAAAGGTATCTAGGCCAAAAAAAATCATATCTTGATTCCACCTCTTCCTGTACTGCTTCTTCTTAGAGCTATTTTCACTTTTGAAAGGCCATTTGGGGAAAGCCTCATTTTCTCTTTTCCACTGCAGAAAACTGAAATTAGAAAAGCAAACATACTTCTTCATAAGCCCCCTTCCCAGACTTCTCAGAATGGAATCTGATCAGTTCATCTAGGCCAAACTAAGCTTATTGTCATCATCACTGAAGAACCCTATGCTCCTGGGATTGGAAACTAACAGTCTGAATTTTGGCTACATTGGCTTTTAATCTCTTTTGCATATAACAGAAAATGAGCTTGGTGAAAATTTAAAAATTATAGAGTGCCGGAAATAACAGGACATGTTAAAAAATGATTCAACAATGCATAAACTCAACAAAGTAATCAATAAAATAGAAAGATCATTACATTTCATTCATCAAAAACCTTTGAATGACCTAGTATATAAAAGTACATGTAATACTCAATTTAAAAAGTCAATTTAAAACTCTCACAGAAACTTCCACAAAGTATTTTATTTTTGAAGAGACACCTGAGTTCAGTTATAACTATTAAATTCCACATGCTAAGAAAATATACATTGTAAATATCATCTCATTGATTGATGATGCAGTTTTCCTTTTTCCAGAAAGATATTAAAATAAAGTAGCAACCAACTCACATTTAATAATTAGCATAATAGAGGGACAATGTGTGCTACCTCCCAATTCCAAGTAGAGGAAGTATTTGTATTGGTTACAAATATGAGTAAGGCTTCCTGATTTTTAAAACCAGCTCAGCCTCATATTTGCAAGTTAAACAACTACTGTAAAAATAGTTTTCTCAATTGCAAAATAGTTCCTAAACCAGAAGGCTAAATGAAATAATGTACATAAACTTTCAGACCTCAGTAAATATTAGCTATTATTATTATTGTTATTATTATATCACATTAAAATATTTAGAGATATAAGTAGGTCTATACATGTTTTAAGTTATTTGCCACAACTTCAATAGCATTATAAGTAAAATAAGCCTTATATTTCAAGGTGGTGGTCACAAGCATCTTGAGTCTTTTGTCCTCTGCAGAAACAATATGATTGTTTTTTATTGTCACTTAAGTCAGTTATGAAAATGTCAAGCAAAGCGAATGATGACAAGTATCTTTCAAATATGATGTAAATCAAGTTAGTATAACTGCATATTTTTTAGTACTGAGCTTATATAAACTAAAGCTCTAGCACATTATTTGTATAAATTATAATGAAACAGTCACATCTTAAAGACTATAATGTGTAATCAAATTAAAATCAAGATATAAAACCTTCCAAATTTGACTTTAATTTTAGGTTGACTTTAATAGCCTCTACTAACAATGAATTGGAAATAGCAAAAAAAAAAAAAAAAAAAATATTGACTCTATGCTTACTTGCTTATCTAATGAACATTCCAGGTTGAATAGTTGAATAACTATTAAAGAGATAATATTGTGATTTGGGACTTGATTTTACACTCTGAAATACGGAAATAATTTTCCCATTGTGGGCATAATTAACCATTTTCCGGTAATTTTGGTCACGCTCTTTATATGTGAATAAGGCAAGTGGCCAAATCTAAGCCCAATTAGTAAAAGGTGGGAGGGAGCCTGAAAAAAAATTTCTTTATACTTGATGGAACACTGTCCCTCCAGGAGATCTAATGTGGAAAGAATTTCTTGCTCAAAAAGCATAGAAACAAAATTCATCTTTCCAGCTCTTTGGATTAAGAGCTTTACACCTGTTTCCTTTCCATAAAGTCGGGAGTCAGATTCTATGTGAAGAGATGTTTTCTTCCACAGACAATAAAATCAGAAAATATATAATTTGGCTGGAACTTTAATTTACATAACACAGTAGAAGTCCATTACCAAAGCTATGGTATTTTTGTTATTTGGAGCTTTCAATCTTTCTCAGAAAACTTTTATACAGCACCTACTAGCAAACCTCAGCATTTGGGAAGCACAGAAACTCTTGATACTGTTGATCCAGCACACCTTATCTCTTCTCACAAAATGAAGCTTTCTTTCCTATAGAGAATCTATTCCCTCTGGTTCAAGTGAGGCTGCCCTCCTGGTCAATGAGGTAGAAAGTGACTGAAATCTGGTCAGGCAGGCACACTCTTCTCATTTGGGATGGCTTAGGCATGGAAATGCAGTCCACACTACACCATCAGAATGCTCCCTGGGACATTTCTGTTCCTGTTATCAGGAAGAGTTTCTCTTTCTGCAGATCAAGTAGGGCCTAATAATCAGGCCATCCCCATGCTTCCTTTCTATCATATGGAGGAAACCTATTTTTTGAAAAATGAAGCCAAGCAGAAGCAATCAGCTGAGAGCTGGGGATTGGTGGAGAATCCTATAACATTATTAGAGCCCTTGAACCTGGTCATATACAAAATCAGCTATAGTAATGGACTTTCTCATCAATGTAGCCATTAAGTTACATTTTATGCCTGAACAGGGCGGATTTGGAGTTTTGTCTCTTGCAACCAAAACATTTCTAACTAAAATTCTGAGAAATGCTGGTGTAGTGGGAAAATTACTAGGGTTCCATACTTCATTCTGCCTGGTTTATAGACACTTTGTCATATTCTTAGGTTAGTCAGTTAGCCAGGCCTCAGTTTCCTGACCCATAAAAGGATGATTTAAAGCTCCTTTACATTTTGTAATCTAAATATCTACAGATTATTTTCTTTTTCACCAAAGCAGGGCCTTGTTACTCATTCCCAAAGCATAGACCAAGCCCAGCCAATAGGAGTTCAGATATTAACTGCCCTCCCCTCCAGCCCACAAAATATATGGAGTGATTGTTTTTTTCTAAATTTAACATATATTTCAGTATATGCCTTCAGATAATCCACAACTATTATGTGCCTGTGGGAAAATATTTATAGTCAGCTTAAAAAGTAAATGCAACTTTTAGATGAAAACATATGTGACTTTGGTTAAGTAATTTTTTTTTTTTAGATATGATGCTAAGAGTGCAAGTGACAAATAAATTGATTAAATTGGACTACATCAAAATTAGAAACTTCTGTGCAACAAATGATACCATGAAAAATATATAGAGGCAACTCACAGAATGGGAGAATATATTTGCAAATCACCTATTAGATAAAGGACTTGTATCTAGAATATATAAAAAAGCTTTCACTACTACATAATAAGGAAACAACCCAATTTAAAAATGGGCAGAGGGTCTATATAGACATTTCTCTAAAGAAGATATAAAAATACCAATAAGCACATAAAAAAATAATCAGCATCATTAGTCCTGGGGAAATGCAATTCAAAACTTTGGTAACATAGCACTTCATACACAGTAGGTTATTTCCAATATGAGTGATAGACAGTAATAAGTATAGGAAAGGCTGTGGCGCAATTATAACCTTTATATTGCTGGTGGGAATCTAAAATGGTGCAGGTGCTTGGAAAATAGATGAACAGTTCTTCAAAATGTTAAACACAGAGTTACCATATAACCCAGCAATTCCATTTCTAGGTATATACTCAAGAGAAATAAAAACATATGTCCAAACAAACATTTGTACCTGGCTTTTATAGCAGCATCTTATTTTTAATAACCAAAAAATGAGAACAACTCTAATATCCATCAACTGATAAATTGATAAACAAAATATCGTATATCCACACAATGGAGTATTATTTGGCAATAAAAAGAAAGAAGTATTAATACACACTACTACATGGATAATAATACATGCTACTGCATGGATAATAATACATGCTACAACATGGATAAACCATGCAAACATTATCCTTAGAAAAAGAAAGACAGTCACAAAAGACACATACTATATGATCTCATTTATATGAAATGTTCCGAATAGACAAATCTTTAGAAACAGAGACCATATTAGTGGCTGCATAGGGCTGGGGGAGTGATTGCTAACGGGTACAGGGATCCTTTTCAGGGTACAGGGATCCTTTTTAGAGTGGTAAAATGTTCCAAAATTAGATTGTAGTGATACTTGCACAACTCGGTGAATACACTAAAACCATTGAATTGTATTACTTTAAATTAGTGAACTATATAGTATGTGATTTATATCTTAATAAAGCTGTTTTTTTAAGTAAAGCAAAAAAAAAAAAAAAGGGAGGGCATGTGTATCTAAGGGAATATTTTTTCTGAGTAGAACATCTAGTTTTCTCTCTCTCCTTTGTCAACAGGCAAATAATGTTCACATTGTAAAACAAAACAGATTGACCAAAAATCTACCTAGCTTACAGAGCATCCCATGGGTGTAAACTCTGAACTGATCCTCAATTCGACACATTTTCTCATACTTAATAACAACAAAAAGTAAAGTAATTCTATTTCACATGTTTGAGATTTGTAAGAAAAAGTACATTTTCATTGAAATTTGATTTCAGAACCTACTTTTTAATTCATACTGAAAATATTAAATTTCCTTTGAGAAATAAATTTTAGTTTATAAAAATATAGCCATTACATACAGTTGAGGTAAAAGGTATAGTAGTAATATAGAAAATTTTCCTTAGGTTTAGATAGGAACTCTTTTTTCCTGCCAGTGATTTCTTTCCCTTCCTTCCTTCCTTCCTTCCTTCCTTCCTTCCTTCCTTCCTTCCTTCCTTCCTTCCTTCCTTCCTTCCTTCCTTCCTTCCTTCCTTCCTTCCTTCCTTCCTCCTCCCCCGCCCCTCCCCCGCCCCTCCCCGCCCCTCCCCTCCCCTCCCCTCCCCTCCCCTCCCCTCCCTCCCCTCCCCTCCCCTCCCCTCCCCTCCCTTCCCTCCCCTTCCCTCCCCTTCCCTCCCTTCCCTTCCCTTCCCTTCCCTTCCTTCCCTTCCCTTCCCTTCCCTTCCCTTCCCTTCCCTCCCCTCCCCTCCCCTCCCCTCCCCTCCCCTCCCTCCCCCTCCCTCCCCTCCCTCCCCTCCCCTCCCCTTCCCTCCCCTTCCCTTCCCTTCCCTTCCCTTCCCTTCCTTCCCTTCCCTTCCCTTCCCTTCCCTTCCCTTCCCTTCCCTTCCCTTCCCTTCCCCTTCCCTCCCTTCCCTTCCCTTCCCTCCTTCCTTCCCTTCCTTCCCTTCCCTTTTCTCATTTCTACAATCTTTCATTTAATTTTTGATGAAAGTGGAAAATTGACAATTTGTATATAAATGTAAATATTTTTATTCCATTTGTGACATATTTTAATTGTTATTGTAAACAATAACAACAAAAAACAATATGGAATATTATCAAGAAAGTGAAGAAAAATTATTGAACTTTAGTTCACTCTTGGCAATTACCAGTATTAAAAATCTTATATCCCTTGGGACTTATATCTCAAAGGGACTATTTCCCTTGTATGGAGTTACTACTAGAGAAAAGAAAATGAAGGAAGGATGGAAAGAGGAAAGTGATGAAGGCAGGAAGGAAGGGAGGGAGGGAAGAAGAAAAGATCAATGTGTGTCTCTGGTAAATGAACACTTTATATAAAATTAACTCTATTTTCCATTATTTTTATAAAGAAGCAAACAGAATGTTGATAGCACCGAAATTTTTTTCTTTAAAGGATTTCTACTTTTTACAATCATTAACACAATTCTATCTTAGTATTTTTAAAATTTATTTATTTATTCATTTAAGCATATTTATTTAAAAACAAATATATTCCAAGAGCTATGTTAAGTACTCTGGATCCAGAAATGCTATTCTTTCTGCTTTCAGAGATAATCAAACCCTGGTAGGGGGAGAAAAACATGTAGAAATATAGATAATAAAATATTATAGGTAGTCAATAAATATTTTTAGTGTCTGATCAGATAGAATAATATATTTTACATGAGAGAAGTATTTGTGTGTGTGTGTGTGTGCATGTAAAAAGAGAGAGAATATGACATTTACATGGAGTTTCAAACAAATCAGTAATTTGAAAGTGCCAGGTGATTGAAAGATACAGGTACATAAGAAATGGAACTTCCCAGGCAGACGGGGAAGCAAATTAAAGTTGTTACGTTCTGTCATTTTGAGGAGTTTTAATTAAGGTTCTAGAGTGGAGGTTTTCACCTGGAATGCCCACCCTGATTTACTAGCGGAGGCAGGCAGGACTGCTGCACTGAGCAGTGCTAAGGATGAGACTGACTTAGAGTAAACTGATGCATCAATAGTGTCCTGAGAAGGGCACCATCCTGAGAAGGAATGACATGTGTTCCAGTATGTGCTAATCTGGTTGCAAAAAGCAAACCAAACAATACATGTTGTAGGGGGATTGAGTAGTGGAGCACTATGACAAGATTTTCATTTTAGAAATAGAATGACTGACTCACAGATGGCAATGAGGACAATTGTAGAGAGGCAAATTAAAATACTGCCCTTTCTAAGTAAGTGGGGCAAGAAAATAATCATAAGGCCTGGAACCTGGGACTGAGAATTAAAATAATGGGGATGAAGAGAGATATTTAAATGCCAGAGATATTAAAAAGGTTTATTCTATGAGGATATGAGAACTTAGTGTTATGAGAAACCTAAACAGATTCCCCAGATTCTAACATGGGTATCTGCGTAAGTTTCAATCACTAATATAGGGGACATAGAAGAAGAAAGGGGATGGTGGGAACATATCTGAGCACCGATCAGACGTTTTGAAGAAGAAAATATCTGGGAGCGTTTGTCTAAATAGTTCTGGAAATCAGTAAGAAAGTGCCTTGAAACAGAAATTTCACATCCATCATCACATAATAGAACAGTAAATGGTGGCATTTTGTCCAGAAATACAGTCTATAATGGGAAGGGAGTAGACAATATATTCTAAAATGTGTGTATGTAAGTTGAATTAGAGCAGAATTCAAAACATTAGTGTTTAAGGGATTAAAACTAAGTAAGAATGTGTGTTGATAGAGGACAGTGGTAGAGTTTCCTGGGGACAAGGAACTAGAAACACAAATGATCAAGGCTTGTGTGAGTGGAGGTAAAGGTGCAGTCCTGAGAACAACTTGAGATTCTTTGGGGGATTAATGAGTAGAAACTTAAATATGTGACTTGAGACATTTGCTAGGCACACAGTCCTATGATGCATTCTACAAACTGCTTTAATTTTGTACATCTAAACTCGGCTTATTTTTAATTATTTACTCCTATAACTAAATCTGGACTGTAATTTAAAAATAAATTTTCCAATGCAAAAGAAGTTGCACAGGAAGATGCTCCTTGCTGAATTAAGCTGTGCTTAAGTGAGAACTGCTGCTTAAGGACAACACGTTCCCTGTGAAAAAAGATGGCAAATCCATTCCAGAGCGTCTAACCTTTATGGAGAGCTATTATCAACTCAAATGTATGTTTTTTCCTGTTTCACAAACATGTTCCCAAAAGACTTTTAAAATAGCTTTCTTTCCTGCTAAATTGTTGTGCCAAGCACTTTTTCTGAATTTCAGCCTTAACTGGACCAGGATGTGTTAAAGAAAAAATGCTCTGTCACGCGTTCCATGGTGTAATAAGCCTTAACAACAGCAGAACATTTAGCAAACTGTAATTAATTGTCCCTTCTCTTACTGAATCTTAAGACAGTGTATTTTCATGAAAATGCAAAATACCCTGAGGAAGCAAAAAAAGAAACTCTCCCCCAAAGTCACCATTTTAAATCTGAAAAATATGTTCACTGAAATAGAATTTTTTTCTTTTTTTTAAATATATCTTTATTGATTTCAGAGAGAGGAAAGGAGAGGGAGAGAGAGAGATAGAAACATCAATGATGAGAGAGTCATTGATCAAGCCCGCAACCCGGGCATGTGCCCTGACTGGGAATTGAACCCCGATCGCCTGGATCCTAGGTTGACGCTCAACTGCTGAGCTATGCCTGGCCGGGCAAATTTTTTTCTTAATAAAGAGAAAAAATAAAATCACTACAGAAAATAAGTCTTTTTTTTTTTAAAGTTAAATAATCTAAAACAGGATAATATGGAATGGTTTCCTAGGTACCTAATAAGTTCATTTGTTTGTTTTTTATTTATTTATTTATTTACTTATTTACTTATTTATTTATTTATTTTGAGCAAAAGAAAAAAAAAATTACAGCATCCTGAGATCTGTACTGATTGCTTTGAAATGAATCCCATGTGTTGTTAGGGCTTGTTTCTCAGCCTGCAACTCGGTTGTAGTACTATGTGTATCTGTCTTTCCATTGAGAAGTGTTTTCCCATCGAAAGTCTCTCTGAGCAGCCCTAACAATAGCAATCTCAGGAAAAAAAAAAAAAGATGAAAATAAATAAAAGATAAACACAGTCTGATGGACTTTGGTGGAGGCTACGGCTGGAAAAGTCACATGTGGCTTTCGAGGGCAGGAGTTAATACATCTCTCTGAACAGTGTGCTGCTCTTGGCAGCAGATAACAGCAATTTTTTAAAAATAACTGCAGGCCACTTGTATTGGGAAGAAAAAAAAAGACAGGAAAACAGTAGAAAGCAAGATGCAGGGCAGAGGACAGATTTTTGTGTGGATAGTTTTGGATACCAGGTGCCATATTTACTAAGAGAATGGAGGCAGAAACCTAACCTGCAACAGCTCTGTGGATTTCTGTAACTCTCAGAGGGGTACAATACCTGTATTTTAAATATATTGTGAATGTTAAATGCAATAACCTAAGACTCACCTACCACAATCTGGAAAGTGGTAAGTACTCAAGAGAAGTGGTCTCTCACCCCTGCAGCAGAAAGGGAAAGCCTTGGTTTGCTTAGATTGGTCTGAGTGACGTGACATGTAATTCTGAGTAAAATTATATGTGAATATTTAACAGTGCCAACTCTCTCAGCTTTCTGTAAAGGAGGACTTTATCAGCCACAAGGCATAGGATTTAACATATCTAGGTGGAAGTAACAATGGGCACTGTCTCCAAAATCACTTATCAAAACCACTTTGCTCTGCACTTGCACAGAGATATATATGAAGCTTTCCTCTAATGCCTCTAACAATGGCAATAAACCCCATTGCTCAAGTTTCTGCTTTTCTCTAGGTCGCCCAGGACAATGTTATTAAGGATAGGAAGTTTTCTAGGCTTTGTCACAAACACAGACCTTTGAAGAATTCTGTATTTGCATAATCAACTGTTGTTGTTTTTCATTTGCTTAATCAATTCCTGGAATAAGAAGACCAGGGAGCCTGGCCAGCATGGCTCAGGGGTTAAACATTGACCTATGATACAGGGATCGAGGTTTGGTTCTGACTTGGCTTGTGGGCTTGATCCCCAGTTGGGGGTGTGCAGGAGGCAGCCGATCAATGACTCTCTCATCATTAATTGTTTCTTTCTCTCTCTTCCCCTCTCCTTTCCTCTCTTTGAAATCAATAAAGAGATATTTTTAAAAAATTAAAAATAAAAGTAAAAAAAGAAAAAGAAAACCAGGGAGGCCAAAGGATCCATTAATCCATTATATGGAAATAGCAGGGGGTTATTGGAGATAAAATGTAAGTGGTTCAAGGAGAGAAAAAAAACCTGCAGCAGATATTAGCTAAGCTTATTTTGTTATCCAAAATAATTAAAACATAATACATACATAATATAAACATAACACAGAATAATTAAGACAAAATGAAGTTAATGTGTTGATTTAATTAAAAAAGTTTTTTGTTTCAAAACATAATGTTGCCCTTTAATATAAAATAGTACCAACATGGGGCTGTGATGCAGCTGAGTTTCATCATGGCCTTCTGTATGGTCAAAACTTAAATCTGGACCACTCCACTACCATTCCAGGAACAAAAAAAGTTGGTATGCTTGAATATGGCAAAGAAAATGATTTTTTAAGTTCAAAAATAATTTCTAATATTGTAAAACTGCACATATTTTGATTTAGTTCTCACGATTTTATAAAAATTATTTGTAAGAAAAAATGTACTTTTATAAAATCTTTAACTGCTGAAGACGTACAGAATATTCAATTCACAATTCAGACATAAATTTTCTGTTAAATATATTTGTTATGAAAAAAATGTTAGGACAATTCTGCCCCTGCATAATAGATCATACCAGTTGGAAGAAAAAAAGAGTAGCCCTGGCCGGTTTGGCTCCGGGGTTAGAGCGGCAGCCTGCAGACTGAAGGGGCCTGGGTTCGACTCCAGCCAAGGGCCCGCACCTCGGCTGCAGACTCGGTGCCCAGCCGCGTTGGGCGGGGGCGGGAGACAACCAATCGATGTGTCTTTCTCACATCGATGTTCGTTTCTCTCCCTCCCACTCTCTCTGAAAAACAATGGGAAAAAAAATCCTCAGGTGAGGGTTAAAAAAAAAAGTATAAAATAAAGAGGGTGTATGGATGTATTGGGGAACCTAACATTATTTGTTTATTTGTTTATACTTATGATCTTTTAAACTAAGCACTGGTTGTTCTACTGTGGTTGGTACTTAAAGTAAGAGACTAAGTGTTTGAAGGAAGGTGTGATTGGGCCCCTTTTGCAGAGCGTGTGTGTCTGTGCTTGCACACACCCATGCTCATATGTGTGAGAGAGAGAGATGGAAGACAGAGGACAGGGTCTCCCAGTTTATTTCCTATTCAGGGAAGGAGTGTGGAGTCAACATCATTCAACAGCAGATGTAAGAAGAGCAGAATTTTAGAAAATGATGCTTTCTGAAGGATCTGATTCCTGTCTTTTCAGGACTTAACTTTGGCCCTACCACCCTCAAGGAAGCTTCTCTGAGCTCCTTATTTCCTCAGTCTTCCCTCATGCTCTGCCTACATCACAGGCTGAATGCCTTTTAATGCACCCTCAAGACGCACTTGACCACATAGACTTAGATCTGCTTTTTTACCTTCTGCACTAAATGTGAGAGCTACTTGAGGGCATTGGAGGGTGTTGCCTCACTAATCTTTAGTTCCCCAGGGCACTGCCTGGTGTGTCATAAAATTTTTAAATAAATAAATGAAATGATTATCCATTACAAAATATGTGCCCATAGTCATAATATTTAACGTTTTAATGATTTACAAAGACTAATCACAGTGAAATTAAGGTGTATTTAGGAAGAGTATAAGACTAGTTAAAATGGTTTGTGTTAGGAATACAGGGCAATATAATCTTTAACCGCCATTTGTAAGCTTCCTGCCACAAGAGAACAAACACCAGGAAGACTGTTGGACAGGACTTGCTGGACACCAGGATCAAACCATATAGGGAATTAAAACTGTCCTAAAGCAACTGATTGCACATCCACATTCTAAACCCACCAACCAAGCCCCAAGACCCACTGATGACAAGAACTGTCATGCAGTTTAGATGCCCTGACATTTTCTTCCCTGAAGATAGCATCCAGGTCACAGTGGCATTTCATCTCCAGGCCCAGAAAAGCAGCAAAATCAGACAGGTGACTCTGTGGCTGCCTTGTGACTGGCTTCATGAACTAATAAGCCGCCCCCCCCCACCCAACCCTGGAAGAGCACACCTGGAAAGCTGATGAATATTCTATTGAGAACCTCCCTGAGACCTCCCCTAAGATTTTCACCTGCAAGAGAGAGATAAATATGCTCAGGATGAAGGACCCAACCAATATTCTCCCCCAGGGGAGCAGGCCTGAATCATTCCCTTCCCCCTTCTCCCCTCTAAGGGACCCCCAGGACACTTGCAACCAGGGGAGCAATGGGCAGCCGCAGCTCATCTCTGACTTCTCAGGGAGCCAAAGCAGCCCGGCCCAGGCTCTCCTGCTACTTCATCTATGCCCTTCCTTGTTTCACTGTCATAAGTATATTTTTTGCTATGTCCAATAAATTCTTTCTTACTTTGCTACACTCTGTCTCTTGATTGAAATCTTTTCTTCAATAAGGCAAGAACTGAGGTCTCGTCATCTCCCCATTACATTAATACTTTTGAAGAAAACTTTTAAAAGATTGGTAGGTGATTACATGGCAACTAAAATGGGAAAGTTTTGAACATTTTCTGATGACCTGGGTTTAATTCTTATATAGTGCATGTTCAAAATTTTATTTTTGCCTGTTAATGTTAGAAATCTGTGCTACCATTGACTTTTATGTTCTAAGAGGGGAAAAAAATCCAAATTTAAAAATAAAAGAATGAGAAGTCTTTGGGCATAGATGACTGAGACACAGTGAGCTATAAATATATACTGTTTGATATTAAAGTTTTCTTTAGCAATAAGCATGTATTTAGCTAAAATGTTGCATTTAAAAAAATTCCAGTAGCATAAGGTTGAATATGTATAACTCTAGGATTTCAATTGAACCAAATCTAGGGATCACAAGGAAACCTCCAGGCTGGTTCCATCAGCAGATGTGATCTAAGGCTTCTTGTGCCTCGTGCATTAAGTTTATTAATATCCCAACCTCTGTGTGTTTCTTGGTTCCCTAACTAAACAAGTTTTATGTAATTTGAGCATAGCCATTTATCTTTAGTGGTCTCAGTTTTTTATTTTATTCTCTCTTCCTCCATGCTCGATACAGTTTGTAAGTCAAACATTTCATGGGAATATAGAATTTGTTTTTTCCTAAAAATTAAGTAGCAATTACACTTTAAAGAGAGCACAAATAAATTAATTCAGAGCACATAAAATGTTTACAATTAATCTTGGCTTGTTCAAAGTCTTTTCTTTTCCTCTCTTTTTCTCCTTCCCCTCAGTTTTATCCCAGGACTGTGGCAATCACTGTGAGCTCTTTTGTAAAGGAATGTTTTACATGTGAATGCCTTTAATTGACTCTGTTTACTAAATAATGGTGGATAGTAGTTCCGAAGTCCCTGGGAAAGGACTTACAACATTAATGTCTTTTTCCTCCCCCATCCATAAAATCAGCTTTTAAAACTTGTTTTGATTTAGGAAATAACCGTAGTAGAGTGGTAGAGTGTCAGGATTTTCCTCTGCACCAATAGAGATATTACGGTAATCTAAGTATCTATGAAGAGGAGGGAGAGAAAAGGGGGAAGAAGAGGTGGAGGGGCCAGAAGAGGGGGAGGAGGGAGGGAGGGAGAGAGAGAGAGAGAGAGAGAGAGAGAGAGAATATTTCACATTCCGTATAGGGGAAGTAACTTCAGCAAAAACAGTAACAAAGAATGGGAGAAAAGCATGAATATCAAATGGGCATGATACTTATATATCAGAATTTCAAATTTCAAAGAGATTCAAACATTTATTCTGTTTTCCTTGACATCATATATTATTATATGTGATTCTTTTTAGCAGTTATATTTTAAACCTTAAGGTAATTGCTATCTCTGTCTGATGGCTTCTCTACCTATAAATGTTATATCATATTTTTTACCAGTTAATTAAATTTTATCTGCGCCCCTGCCATATGAGAAAAGCAAGAGAATGTCATAGGACTATAATATTATTTGACATTATTATTCACATTCCAAAAGGACAAGAGAGGTTTAGGGCAGACTAAGTGTCTAGCAAATAAAGAAAATCATTCTTACCTTCAGCAGCTGTGACAGAAAAATTCCCCAAAGTAATTGTTATTGGCCTGACCTTGAAATACTCTTCTTTATTTACGCTGTACCTTGTGTTTTGAGAGCACCAGGACTGACATAAAAAACTGTGATTTATGCCTCAATAAATATAAAAAAAATACCAGAGAGGTAAACCTAGTGTAGCTTTGCTGAAATTTATATCTTGGGACAAATGAGAAAGATTATTTTTTATGGAGTTAGTCACTGGTTAAATCTGGTTTAAACTGATACTATCTATGTATCTATGTAATTTAGGCAGTCATTTTATCCCTCTTATCTTGATATCCGTATAAAATGGGAATAATTATATCATATTTAAGGCTGATGTATTACATGAGAAATTAGTATGTAGTGAGCTAAGAACATTTTCTGAAACATTAGTAAGCACTCATAAATGTTAGTTATTATGATGATGCAAGTTTCCTACTGAAATGAATACCATTAATTGTCACCCAGCAGGAGGAATGGAAAGCACCATAAGTTGGGACATCAGCACAGCAAATATTTCCATTTATGTGAAAATTTCACGTGTGGAAGGAGAGTTCTCTTTTTTACCATGTTTTATTAGGGTGTCAGTATGGGAAAGTCATAGAACTGTAGTTGCCCAAGAAAGTCAATTAGCATTTTTGTGCAAGGAGGTTTTTCAGTTCTTCAATGTTAGTCAACAGTAATTCATTCTTAAATATAAAAGTAACTTTAAATAATAAAGTTCTAAATAGATAACCACATTTTAAACCCACTGCTCACACATTAACGTAGGTAGCAGCTTGTCATAATGAACTCATTTAAAATCCACTTTGCATGAAGAGAGGTCATAATTATTAGCGGCTAAACCTGTAAGAGACTGAAAACACAAACTCATAATAGAATAAATAATGCCTAAACTCAAAGTATATATGTGAATCTCAGCCAAAATGGCATCTGACTGGCAACCTATGCACTTCATGCTATCTGCTGTCTTTAGGCCACCCTTGCATTGAATGCACAGATGAAGAAAAACCCATGGAAACAATGACATTTAAGAGAGATTTTCTCAGGACTGTGGAGACACATAATTCATGCAGAGCTGGTCTGAGAAACAGCCAGTGCCTACCCAACAGACAGAAAATTGACGCACACATCTTCCCAAATTCATTAACATCTCTGAAATTTGTAAATGTACGTGTTTTTGTTTTTATTTTAAGGCAGCTAGAGAAATGTGTTTATTCTTTTTGTACTTTATCCCCCATTCATCCAGGAATTTCATTTCCCATAAAACAAGAAAATAATTTTATTTCTTGATTGTTTGATTGATTGATTGACTTGGTTAGGGGTAGACACTGGGGAGCGAATCAAGTAGCAATGACAGTAATAGCAATATACTGAAGTTCCTGGAGAAGAGGTTGTTGTGCATTCTGTTGGTCAAAGTGTGAAAGCTCCAGATGTTAGGATATGGGATATAGGATATGAGACGATTCCACACACAGGAAAATCTAGATAAATGCTTAGATAAATAGTTCCTAAATGTTGAGACTTTGGCTAAAGGCTATGCTTATATATTTGCCTTTGAACTGTTGACATGAAAAGGGGTTTTGATGAAATCCTAGAGAATATGGAGCACAGCCAAGGCCAATTCTCAAACTGTGTCTATCAGCAAGTAAATCTATCTTCAGGCCATGATCAGCACACAAAATAAACACTTTTTTTTTTTTTTTTTTAAGGGCATCCTTGAAAAATAGTGAAGCAAAAGAAAAGAGAAACAGATCCTTTTGGAGAATCTGAGGGAAACTAGAGATCTGCAAATATACTAACTAATACGGAAAAAATTTATGAACTCCTTTATCTAATAGTGTCTGTGACAAGAAACTAGTAGTGTTTCTGACATCAATTTCACACTCAGCCATAACAGAGTTTTTAAGTATAAATAATGTATGAACCATTCTTCCTGAAAACTCTTACTGAAGGGCTGATATGTAAGAAGCTCTTACATAATTTAAATTCTTGGGTTATTGGCTTATAGAAGATATAATTATGTTTTACTTAAGGGAATTGACTCAGTTATTACTGTGATAACTTTAAATTTTTCAAATTAGTCTTACCTATTTCAACTCCATCTTCTTTGAAATAATTTCTTAGAAACTATTGGCATTATGGATTAAGCTGTTTTCCCGCCAAATTCATATGTTAAAGCCCTAACTCACAATGTGACTGTATTTGGACATAGGGCCTTTAAGGAGGTAATTAAGGTAAAATGAGGTTATGTGTGGGGCCCTAATCCAACATGATTGATGTCCTCATGAGAAGACAAGAGACTCCAGGGATACTCACACAGAGAAAAGGCCAGGTGAAGATGCAGTGACAAATCTGCAAGCAAAAAAGGGAAGCCTCAAGAGAAACCAAGGTTGCCACAACCTTGATCATGGACCTTCAGCCTTCAGAACTGGGAGGAATTTTAGTGATGTTGTTTAAACCACCCAGTCTGGCAGTTCTTTACGTGAACCCTAGTGAACTAATCCAGTTGGGTAGAGTCAGTCCTTAGAGCTTATCTCTAAAGTAAAACCTGGAGAAAAAGTTCCAAAAATTTTATAAATGGTATCATAAAAGTGATTTCATTTTAAAAACTTTCTAATTAATAAATAGGCCATTTCACTTATTAAAATTATAACAAAGAAATATATCTTAATTTGCAAAAGAGCAATTTATATTAACTGAAGAAAATATTTACTGTGTGTGAGGTTAAGAAGGTCTTCCTAAGATTAAACTAGAGATATAAATCTACCCCTAAGGATCTATGATATCTGCCTAAGGCATTATAAAGATGAATAGTATAATATTAAGCCATTAAATATAGCAGTTTAAATAATGCCATGATTAACTATTAGTTCCGGAAACATGTGCTAACCTTTTTAGAAGCAGAAGCTGGCTCATATGCCAACAACCTCTGTTTGCTCAACTAATCATTGAACTGATGCTACTATCACATTGAATGGTACATTTCTATTAGAAATTACTCCAAAATCTATTAAATGAAATACATGCTAACATTTCTAAGACAGCTCTCATAATAAGAATATTAAAAATAATTTTCATGTAATGGTTGAAGTTAAAATCAAGTCTTTAATATTTCTTGTTTTTGAAAGATCATATCTTTCCCAGATAGTGAACATAAGAGAAGCATCTGTTTTTTGTATTGAGTCATTTTGATTAAAAGGTTCATTTTTTAATCTTCACCCCAAGATGTACTTTTATTGGTTTTAGAAAGAGAGAGGAAGGGAGAGAGAGAGAGAGAAACATTGATGTGAGAAACATCCATCAGTTACTTCCCATGTGTGCCCCATCTGGGGATTGACCTGCAACCGAGGCATGCGCCCTGACTGGGAACTGAACCTGCAATCTTTTGGTGCCCAGGATGATGCTCCAGCCAACTGGGCCACACAACCAGGGCTAAAAGAATCATTTAATGAACTAGTTCTGGAAGAGATCAAAGTCCTTTCATGAGATTATGATATAATATTCATAATGTATGTCTTGGAAAAATCTCTTATTTATTGAACTGCTTTTTTTTCAAAGTGTAAAAATACTGTTAGGAAGAAACTGGTTGAAAGTATAGCTCCAATAGACTCATAGTCATAATCACATCTCTTTTTCTTTTGAAAAAGGAAATAAATTAACCAATAGGGAGAGGCAGCTGTCCCTGTGGTGAAGATCATTATACAGCACGATGCCTTTGGCAAGTTTCACCTATTTGCCTATAGCTAAAGTAAAGCTCAGGGTAGGACAAAAAAATTATTAAAAGAATACATTAGAACTTATTATGAATTCTTGTCAACTACTGCCAGGAGGAAAATAAGTCATTAAGGACCTCATACAACTTAATTGGGAATCTAAATTTAATTGGAGATAATATTGAAAGTGCTACAGATGTCCCCCTTTTTCCTCCCATTGACCCCCTCTTCCTCACTCCCTCCACCCCCCCAGGCCTTCCCTGCTCTATTGTCTTTGTTCATGGGATTTGCCTATATTCTCATAAATTCTTTGGTTAATCCCTTCTCTCACTCCTCCCCAAGAAAGGTTTGAGGTAAGGGTTTCAAAGCTATTTGAGAATTTTCTCTGAGCACACTAAAGATTATGTGTGAATGCTTATTTACAAGAATATACATGTTGCCTTTCTTAGATAGAACTATCTGAACCAGGAATAGATTAATCCTTAGGATTACATAAGTCAGCAGCAAGACCTCCCATGTGAAATTAGCTATATTCATTTTTTCCCATTGGAAAATAACTTTATTACAAAACATCACATACTTTCTTATTGCCAGGTGACTCATGGGAAAGCACAAGCTGCTTTAAGCTAGGTAATCACACAGTTCACTTACTATTTTCATAAATTCAAACACTTTGAAACCTACAATGCTATTTACATATTTATCTGAATCGTATCTAAATAATCTCTTGTTAGCCTCCAGAAGCCCCTGATATCAAGTCATATTGTCAATAATCCACAAATTTCATCTTAGCACATGGGACCTCCCATCCTGTAAAGTCCCAATTTTCTCTTGAAATCCGTAAAGGGACGCTTCACAAGCCGGTCTTTTTGGTAGGACCAATACACAGCACTCTTTCTCTAGCTCCCTGACCTCCTTTGTCTATACCCTCTGCCCTCAGAGTCACTGGAAGTGATCTCACTGTAGCCATTTCTTACTACTTCATCCTAAAAATTATATCACAAAGACAGTATCTCCTGGTGCTCTCAAAGTCTTAAACCCCTGGGGTGCCAGAGTCCTGTTGTGTGTACAGAACTGATAGAAACTGGCCTTTAACTTTCCCTCTGCTGTGCTGCCTCCTGAGCCCTAAGACAGCACAGTTCCTGTCCAGAGCTGACTAATTCTCTCATGAAATCTCTCCTCCAACTTCAGCTCCCTAGATTCTTCAGAGCAGCCCAGAGGACCAGTAAAGCATAGCACCGTGTCACCCTCTGAATCTTTATGTACTCATCACCACAGCTTACGTCCCACAGGACAAAGCACAGAACAACCTCCTATTTTCTTTCAAAGCTCCTTCACATATTATCTCAAGTATATAGATGCTGGCGGGAGGCTAGTGGGAAATGGGGAAGAAGAGGGCTCTTTGGACCAAGCATCCCATTTGTTTCCAATAACTAATAAAAGGTGAGCAGAAACTGCCAGGAAGCCATTGAGGTAGCATTCAGAAATCTATTGCCAAAATATCAAAAATAGTATGAGCCAAGGTTAAATTTGGTGTTTTTAATAACAATTGACATATGAATTACAAAATAATTTAACTAGGAACAGCTATTTACGGTGTTTGAAGCACTGTCCTAGGCAGTATAAGCATGAAATCACATTCAGTTATAAGAGTAATGAATTATTACACTCTCCCTTCTATTTTTCCAGATTTGATTAGGAAACTAAAGCTCAAAGTCATCTCACAAGTGAAGTGAGCAAGCTAGGATTGCAGCTGTGACTCTCTGACTTCTAAAACATACATACTTTTAACCAGAACTACCTCTGCGCCCAGATGTATTTCACTCCCCCAGATAGTCGCTGGCTGTAGATATTTATCAGTAGTATTTTGAAGTTTAGATGAAGCACAGGCCCCTGTAGAGTGAGACCATCACGGAAAGGCCAGCATTTGTGGAGAATTTGCTTACTATGAGCCCATCACCATGGTAGATCCTAGAGGGAAGATATTAAAACAAATAATCCTCACTGTTCTTTCACATTCAGTTTGGTTTCTTTGTTTATATTGAGCATTTAAAGTATACTTCAGAAAAAAAGTGGACTGTATTAAATAATACTACACAACTTCTGCCTTGAAATTGCTCATTTTATGAGTAATCATAAGACTTGAGATCTTTCTGACTCCAAAAGTATCTCATTTGCAACATGATTTTTGGAAGATTGTACAGTGAGGTACCCCTTGGATAAGTCACACATGTGTAACCAGTTAACAGCTTAGGAGAATGGATCATTGAAAACACTTTTAACTCAGTATTTTCTGTTAAAATTAATTATACACACAGTTAAGTACCGATATTTTTTGCATTTAATTCTGGTAGAAACGCATACCATTTGAAATGGTTCAAAACAGAACATCAGGACCCGAGGCTTAACTCATGCCATCTGTAGCATTAAATTTAGAAGAACCTAATAACTACTCATTAAAAATATTAACAATAACTTCTAAGAAGCAAGATTAGGTGGTTTGTGGCTATTTTATACAATAATCAATACAAGTGTATTGAACAGAAAGAGATACTAATTTTGGTTGTTATACCAGGTTACTATTTTGTTTCTTTTAACCAGTCTTTTAATTTGCCTGCTTCTCCAGTTTTCACTTCAACAATGTAGGGTCCATATAAAAAAACTGTAGGGATCATTCTAGTCCTACAAATTTATTAAGCTAATATATTAGAAGGTCAAATATAGGGCTTTTTAAAGCTTTGTGCCCAGAAATGGCACCAAAGTGTTCCAAGTTATAGAGTCCTGATAGAATTGAAATTAGAATTAACTTTACAATATTTACAAAGGACTTATAAGAGAAAAAAATGGCTCTTCCCTGTTCACTACTAAAATATTTCAAAGACATATTTGACCCTCAAAACAATTAAAGACAATAATAACAGAATGTAACAGAAAAATTGTTCTGGCTACAAAGATACAGTCATTTTCAAAACCAGCCACTACAAAGTGAGAACCAAAAAAGTATAGTCTTATTCTTTTTAATTTAATACATCTTTGTGAACAAACATACTTCTTTCTCTTCATTTTTATTGCAGAGATTTTTTTCTCAGAATGCATTTTAAGTTGAGCACGTGTGCTTCAAAGTACGTGTATTTATGTATGTATGCAAAGGGTGGGGCAAAAGTAGGTTTACAGTTGTTTGTATGGACAATAATACAATAATTAATATGTAATAATACAAGAATAAACTCTGTGCTTCATATGCTCACAACTGTAAACCTACTGTTGCCCCACCCTGCATCTATGTTTGTGTTGATTCACATATACTTTTCCACCAAAGGTCATGTAGAATCTCAGATATTATAAAAGCACTCAAGAACGTTCTCCCCTGTAAAGAAAACAAAAAACCTATCTTAATATGATATTGTCAAGGGCTATTTTTATGATTTACTGTAAGGACAAATTCTAAGGTCTGCTATGATTCAGAAAACTTACTCATATGATGGGAAAATTTATTCTAAAGTATTTTGTGATTTTGTTGTTTATGTGTATTGTCATAGTTTCCCTGATATGGCAGATTATGTGTCAGGTCACCGTTTTTTGGATGCTTTAATGAATGTCCAAAGGCTTTAGGAAAATTGAAAGTAAAGAGGGAATAATAAACTTTTTCAGGAAATAAGCAACTAAGATTAGCATGCTCTATAAAATGGAATACCAAATGATTTAAAGATAAGAGTTACTAATTATATAGTAAATGTGAAAAACATGTTTATATGTGAGATAAAAAATAACAAATTCACTATGTTCATAATTTTTTCTTCAGAGTTAGGTACTTTCCTGCTTAAAGGCTAATTAACAATAGCCAAATTTGTTTAAAAAATGTGAATATGCCCAATGAGATAATTCTTTACAATGACAATTGATATTTATCAGTTACTCAAATTTCTCTTATTGAAGGTGATCTTTGGTGTCATGTAGACAAAAAATTTAACAGAGGTGCTGCATTTTCATCTGGAGGTTTGGGAATCATGTAAAACAGGCCACAGCTATGAGTGGGTCGAAAGGCTTGCTCCAGTTAACTCATTGTTGCCAGTTCTTTTTGGTAGGATTGTTGAACAATAGCTTTAGTTTCCTTTAAATCCAGGGTCTGGTTCTCATCTGCAGGAAGACTTTAAATTCAGTGTTTTAAAGCTACAAGTATTTGTGTTGTGTTTTCCTTTGTCTTATATCTCCAGCAGTCTCGGTGAGCAAAGAACTTTTAGCTACAGCAGGAACTGCCTGTAAAATACAGTAAGTGACTGTGCTTTCCTCATAGGCCACACCCTTTCTTTCTGCCTAGGGCCTAGTAATTTTTCCACTAATTTAGATAGACATTTGCTCGCTTTAACAGGAATCAATAAATGTAAATGTGTTTTCATTTTTTAAATAGCTAGTAGACATATAAATAATATATCATTTGGTATATTAGCAGGACTCTATATACTACTGGTATAAGCCACAAGGTAGAAATATTTGCCCATCTAGCCATTTATAAGTATATTATGACTGATGGAGTAACACACAGGAAATTAGGTAATCTCAGAAAGATATAAATATGGACACTTGATGAAGGGCTGGCTGGAAGTTAAGGCCTAGCAGGTTTATAACTCTTGTAGGTATAAATGAATTGTGGCATAGACTGATTGATAATTTCACTTTGTCACATTCATGCTAGGGTATGCATATTTTGGGAAGAGGAAAGATATTGTCAAAATTGCTGTATTCCATTAAAAAAAGAACGAATTTATTTTGATAGCATGCTTTAAAAAGGCCTAGGAGATAGGATAGGCGATAATAATAACATATATAAGTGAAAGAAGGTTTTTTGTGTGTGGGTGAGGCATTGTTTTTTGTTTTTTTTGTTTTTGTTTTGTTTTTAATGTGGGGTTTTCTATATAGAGAAAATCTATACTCCACTGACTATTTCATTTGGAATATAATGGACTCTGGCTAATTCTTAATCATAAGTATGAGTCTCTCCTACTGAATAAGCTTTTCAAATGTGATTAAAAACCCTTCAAGATAAGTACTCTGTGTTCAACTGATTGCTTATTTTATGGGTCAGTGCAACTTGAAAAAGACTATGTAGTTTCTCCACATCTAATAACAACTTCATGTTTTAGCAAATGTATAATGTTCTTCATTATCAAAAATAAAACTTCATTATAAAAAAAAATGTAAGCTACTTGTTAATAGTCATGGTCATATATATAAGTCATTACACATATGCTCCAGTTGCAAAGGACTTTTCTTAACATCCTGGTAATTTATTGTCCTTAATAAGAAAAGAGAAGCCCTTTTGGTATCTTCTAACCCATTGCTTGCAAAGCCTTATATTTATTTGTTTATAAGTAGCACCAACAGCTCATTTCCATGTGAAACATGTAGTATCTAGCCCCATTGTCCCATATCCAATTATATTTATAGGCATCAAGTAATTTTTAATAAAGGCACATTTTTATTAATAGATGCAAAACTAAAATGTATAAAAATGCTTAGTTGTCCACTGAATAATTTATAAATGTAATGTAATCAAGGTAATGAAAAATTCCAAAGTTCAACTGAAAACAAACAAATGGACCCAAGAATCCAAACTAATTTTGTTAATAAAATTTAATAAATATAACAAGTTACTTGAGTTTTAAATCAATGATAGAAAAGACGAACTATTTCATGAAAATTGTCCATCAATTTTGGGGGAAAATTTTATATGTGAGATTCAATTTTAGTTGTATTAAGATTTAAATGTGAAAATGGACCTATTAAGTTATTAGGAAGCTACAAGTTAATATTTTTACTATCTTGGAGTCAGAAAGAATTTTCAGTAAGATTATTAAACTTTAGTGATAACTTGAAATCCTTCTGTTGTCAAAATTCAATCTAGCCAGAGATATTCTCCTTATTTATTTCCCCCTGCACACCTCTTATCCATCTGTCAAGTTCTAGAGTCTACTGAATGATTATGTAAATAAAGCAATGCAAAACTATTCTAAGTTAGAGGAATTGAGGTATTACAAATCGCATTATTTGTTACAAAGAACTTCAGATGAGATTTTATTTCTAGTTCCTATCTTTAGTTCAGAGTCGATACAGTCAGAGGTTCAGAATCTCAGAGAGCTTGAATGGACCTGAGAAGTCTTATAGTATAACCTGCTTGTTTTACAGATTTAGAAGGTAGAGTTCAGGAGAATTTAGTGATTTGTCTCATGTCCCACAGCAATGGCAGATGAGCTAAGAGTAGGAGTTCCCATACTAAATCTCACTTCTGTGCTTCTTTCATTAAGTTAAAATTAAACCATATATGAGTCAAACTAATATGATAGCAAACTGCAATTCTCATTCTCAGTTATATGTTTTAATCTTCCCAGAGATAATTTTTCGACCTCTTTCTTGCTGGAATTTGTCATACACATATCCACCTTAAACTTTAATTTTTAGAAATAAAATATTTTAAATTACAAAATGGGCAATTAACTTCTCACCAAATGTATATATCTTACCAATACTCTGTGAGTCAGAGATCAATCTAATGAAGACAAAGCAGTTTAAATTTGGATCTTGTTTTTAAGCCACTTCCAATTTATCTCCTTCAAACTATCCAATGTATATTATAATTTATAAGTTGGAAAGATACTTAGAAAAAAATGTGTGTAATTCTCTTAATTTCCATGGAGATGACTGGTACACAGATAGCGGAGGTCTAGTAAGTTCTTTGCTATACGTTTTCATTAAGAAAAATTGAGGCCTTATAAAAATTGATCTGGCATGACTTCACAGAAAAACATTCAGGAAGAGAAACCCAGCTGTCAGATATAAGTAGGCATTTAGAGCATTCAAACCTTGCTCTAAGGAACAGTGAGTCATATGAAATGCAATGTGCAAAGGAAGCTGACACATAAGAGAGAACAGTGATGAGTTCCCAAAGACATGCTGAGGGACAAAGAATAATTATAGAGGGTCTATTTTAGGGTCCAATAGAATGACTTGGGAACTTAAAAATCAGAAATTATGTCACTCAGCTTTGAATTTAAGATACAATAATTTAGCAGCCTCTAACTTCATTAATGCTATTATAGTTTATGAGGATGATACATTATTAAAAGTCTAAAAATAACTTAGGAAGGAAAGCTACTTTAATTTTGTAAGAAAGGGAGCTGTGAGGTATAATAATAATTGCATAAATAATATCTTATCTGGCATGCAACTATAATGCCAAGTATAAATAAGAAGACACCTCCAACTGCAACAGTAATATTTTTGGAAGCACCAATGTCCCTAAAGCTTAAATGCCCAGGATTTAAATTGAAACTACTTTGCCAAGGAGTTCTAAAAATAGTACTTAGAGCAACTTTAATCTTTAAAAGAGCTCACTTCCCATTTTCCTGGTCCCTTACTTGTAAATTATGTCCTCTAATATTTCAATTATGGGAAAGGTTCTCTGCCATTTATGGAAATATAACAGCCACTGTGTGAATCAGAAAACAAAGAACTCTTCAGAAGAAAGGAATTTAGTTCAAATGAGCAACAGAGCCTTATTAGTTTATATAAATTAAACATCATTTGTTTTCTATGTATGTGTAGAATCATATATATAGTATAGTTATAAAATTAGCCACAGACATTAGTATGTGTGTATATACATACCTGTGTGTGTGATGTTTGTGGCTAAGATTACCAAATTACTAATATTATTAAATCTGATAGGACCTATTTAAATTAATTTAACACTCCTAGTCCTCTGGCCAAGGAACAAGAACAGGAGGTTTTAATTCATACCTGAAGGTCTCAAGGAAGTGACTTTGTAAGTTGAGAGATGTCCATAAGTCCTTCCTTATCAGTATTTTGTTAAACTGACCTCCAAAGTTTCCTTTGGTCAGAAGTTATTTGAAGTTGTTATATATAATTCTCAACTTTATTGGAAATCCAACATGTTACTTTCATTAGGTCATGAATGTTCTTCTGTAATATAAGCAATACCTGAAAATAGGGCCATCCAAAGTTTTGACAGGTGGCGGCACATTTGGTGGGTGTGTCATCGTAGTATCCTGGATGACAAGAGAACATTCCTGTGAATTTGGTTAAAAAGTTATCAGCGAATAGCGGGATTTTACAGAACTTAAAGTTATATATTTGTGTGTGTGTTTTTGTTAAAATCATAAACATATGTATTTTAAATGTAATTTTAATGGGAATTTGGGAGGAGATGCAGCAGGCACATTGAGGTGGCCACCATGCTCCCTGCACGTAAACAAGAACTTTGTTCCTGGAAACTCATTTCTCAAGAATGATGATAGTAAGGGCCATGAACATGCAAGATCTTGGCACTAAGACATGGATGCCATGAAATGTTCAGGAGAAAGGTTGTTCCTGGAAGAAAAGATGACTTGGTCAAAGTGCAGAAAGATGGTCAGTACGTTCAAAGAGGAATTAGTGAGGGTGAAAGAATGACAAAGACCTTGTCAAAGAGGGAGCCAGAGACTAGAACACGTCAGCAATGAGACTTAACTTTCCTTAAACATAGAGCATTAGTAACAAGTGAGATTTGTCCACTGCTAAACAAAGACTTCAAGGTTATAAATGTGTCTCATATGCATCTTTTCAGACTCAAATTAATGGCAAAAGCATGATAGAGGCATCATCTAGTTCACCTTGTTCTGAATTTACACAGTGTTTGGACTTGTAGAACTTCAAAAATGTCAAATTTGCATTTGCAAATTATTTATTGTCACTAGCTTATATTGGGATGTGAGATGCTTTTATTGAACTTACCCTTTTGAATTATCAGTTTGCTGCTATGTCTAATAACAATCTCTGAATTATTGCCGAGGATTTCTATGAAGTCAATAGAGCTCTTTAAGGGAACTCTCAAAAGCTTAAGAAGGCTTATGTGAAAAGCAGCCTCTGCAATCAAAGATTTTGTGATAAAAAATATTTTAATTACTTTGTAAATTTTAACTTCACACATTTTAATAATTATATATTATTACAAATTGTCTAGTATATATTTCAGTTAGGATCATAATCTGGTCATATTAAAGAGATGTGTGCTTTTACATCAACAAACACTCTGCATTATATTTAGAATCTGGATTTTTCTACAAGCAATTTTGAAAAAAAATAAAAACTCTTGTCAGTCTCGGGCTTTACTGGCATACATATGACCTACAAAAGGTTCAAAGTTGAAATTTATTTTGCGTATTTTCCCAGCTTGCTGGAAAATGCCACTAGAAATAGAAATAACATGACATGTTATTGGTTTATTTTTCTGCATAGTTTTAGAGATTTCATTTGTCATCACAGCTGAAAATGATGTGAAAGAATCTTTCTACCCTTTTGGTGATTTGGGATAACTAGAAAAACAAATATGTCAATGGCTACTTCTGGCTATCAGAAAACTTGTTGATGAGTTAATTTTGGTTAGTAAATGAGTTGCACATATTAATAAGATAATGTACGTGTCATCATGGTCTTACTTCCACTTTCCTCCTAAAAATATCAGTATCTAGAGTACCAAAAATGGATTAATATCTAAGAAGAGATGATACAAAGAAAACATTATAAAGTCTTAGTGAAAATCATAGAAATATCTAGAACAAACTAAAAAAAAATTAATTTTGTTTAAGCAATACCATTTGCTGAAGCGATTACACAATGAAATAAAAACCAACTAAAACTTAAAAACACAGAAAATAAATACAGCATATAAGAATACAGATAAACCCCCTTGATGTTGCCATAGTTAAGCACAACAATTAAGCTAAAAGAAAAAAATGCAAACAAGTATATTTATTAGGAGGAAATCAGAACCTTGAAGGAATATATTGGCTAAATTTAGCTAATTTACCTTCTCAGTTCTAAAAGCAATAAAACCTATTCTCTCCATTCCCTGGATCACCTAACCAAAAAAAAGATAGTCCTTCTCTTAAATCATTACAAGCAAAAAGTTGCTTAACCATAATTATACAAACTCAAGTTGCTGCTACCCAATTAGAAACAAATGTTTCAGAGGAAAAGTTTAATTCATTTTATATACAAATTTGCTGTGATCATAATCAGGGGGCAATGCAAATTAAAACCACAATGAGATTCTACATATACCCACCAGACTAGGAAAAGTTTATAAAGTTTAACAATAATTCAAAATATTGGAAAGGATGTGGTGCAATGAAAACCTCATACAGTGTTGGTGGAAGTATAAATAGGTATAAGAACTTTGAATTGCTTGGATCCTGAAAACCCACTGGCAAGTATATTCCTTAAAGATACGTGTAGCAGAAGTTACTGCAAAAAAAAAAAAAAAAAAATTATATATATGTTCATTGCTTCGTTGTGGTAATAGCAATGTGGTGGAAGCAATCCAAATGTCTCTCAGGAAGGTAAATAGCTTGTGGTGCATCATTCTATGAAGCTCTGCGACAGCGAACAGAGAACCACAGCTACACACATTAGCAGGGATGCAGCTCCAAAACAGGCTGAATGAAGACTATATGCAGAATGATTCCACTTTCTTAACAGTAAAAATAAAAACAGCAAAACTAAATTGCTTAGAACTCATATATGTGTGGTAAACCCATAAAGTAAAGCAGGAAACACTCAGTACAAACTTAGGATAATAGTTTATTTCTGAGGATGTACATGTGACAATCAGAGAGGAACGTGATGGACAAGCTAGGTGCAGGTATACAGGCATCTATTTATTGAAACCGTATATTCATGCTATACATAAACTATATGTATGAGATTAAAAATTTTTTACAGTTTTTTTTGGTAGAACAGTATGAAGAGTATGATTCCTTACTCTGAAATTATATATTTGTTATGGATTTATGGATATAAATATAAAAATGCAGTGTATTTGGGATAGGTCAGGTTGTTGGGGGGGGGGGGGGATGGAGCTGCCTGACACAACACCAATCCAGTTTGAAAGTTTACTTACTTTTGTCAGGATATTGTTAAGATCAGACCTCTTTATTTTTAAAAATATTTTTATTGATTTTTAGAGAGAGAGGAAGAGAGAGGGAAGGAGAGAAACATCTATGCAAGAACAAAACATTGATTGGTTGCCTCCTGCATGCTCCCTAAGATCAGACCTCTCAAGATTTCATAATTAAATCATAGTCATATGCACAGTATAAACCCTTAAAATTTTACAAATATGATTCAGGTGTATGAGTTCTGTTTGGCTTTAGGTTGCTTTTCTGTTTATACAGAGGAAATTTTGGAACACCAGTGATGAACACCGATGAAATAAGGTGTGTGTGTGTTTTCCAATGAAAGAGGAAAGTGTTAGTAAAGTTGTATTTTGTGTTTTTACCAAGTTCTAAGACTTGAGTTAGGATGATTCAGATGGGAAAATGTGCCCCCAAATTGTAAAACTAATCTTTAAAGCTAGAATTAGAGGAGAAGGTAATATATATGTCTTGCTATTTATGTGTATTTGTGTTTATTATTTCATTATTTAGACATGTGCCTTGTTCACTTTTTTATTTTGTTATTATAAATTTGAACCTAATCATGTTGTGTTTTTTTCTCTCAATATCCAGAGTTCAGTAAAGAGAAAACTTTTGGGGGCATACAGGGGTCATTTAAGCATTACCTCCCTCTGTATGCTGAGCATCCCTGATTTGATAGGTTTGAAATGAGCAAAGGGTTTTGCATTTTACCAAACAGCTCTGCTACTTTATTTATTATTATTATCATTTTTTTAATCCTCACCTAAGGATATTTTTTCCATTGCTTTTTCAGGGAGAGTGGAAGGGAGAAAGAGAGAAACATCTCACATCGATTGGTTGCCCCCTGCATGCACCCTGACAAATCAGGGAATCGAGCCTGCAATCAAGGCACGTGCCCTTGGCTGGAGTTGAACCCAGGACCCTTGAGTCCTCTGGCCAATGCTCTAACCACTGAGCCAAACCAGCTAGGGCACGATGATGATTAATGGAGCCCAATTTCTGGGCTGTCTCTTGAAAAACTAGACAGACTAACACTTGCCAGTAGATCAAGACTGGATGAACTCTCCACTCTACAGTCAAGTCATTATCTTGACCTGGTCTGAGCCTTAGAACACCATGGTCACCCAGGAGGTGGTGTTTGCTTCTCACAACTTCGTCATAGACACTCCTCACCTCTTATCAGAAGGAATAACCCTTAGGCTTCGCACTCAACTTATTTCCCAAACAAAAGGGCAGATAAAGTTTTTCCTCTCCTCAAGGTTAAGTCAAGCAGCTGGAAGGCATTTGCATACTAACAATTTGTCCAGGTTGATGGAGCCAAAGTATCTCCACATCTTAATTGATGCAGTTCGGGACTGTGTTTTTATTTCTGGCAAATAAAACATGTCATATTGGACCAATTTATCTTATTTTATGGCCTCTCCTTTTCTCTTTTTTCTCTTTTGCTTTCTTTATTCTGTTCACTCCCTGACCCCCTTTTTTTCCCTGGTTTCTTTTACTTTTAAATCCCATCCTTCACTCTGGTTTTACTCAGTCTGTTTGCTCGGTAATCGGTAATTACTAAGTTAACTACATTCTTACAGTCATAAATCTAGATGAGTATTTTTCTAAATCTCCTCTGTTCTCTGTTTTTATAATTGGTCCTTAAACGCCCTAATCTTGTTCCTTTTATTTCTAGTTTCACCAACTTCTGGGTGAATCTCCAGACCCTTCAACTTGACCTTTACCAAGACGCTGTCACCAGACCTGTAATAAAATGAGGTATTCTGGCTTTACTCCAAGGCAGCAAAGTTCAGGGTGTGTAAAATTTTCAATTATATGTTTAGAAACAAGCAATGGAAAGATGTGGTACATGTAAACATGGGGAGTACATCCGCTCCTTTCTAAACAAATGAAGTGAGGACCTCGTTAGCAAGAGGAATTAGTTGAAATAGGACTCATCAGAGAATTATTAATAACATTTGGTTGTGGGCAACATCATGAGTTACAAAATTGATTTATGGTCATAGTTCATGCTGTAGGTTAGCTACTTATGTCTCCAATGTCACTATCAATCTCCCGGAATAGAGATAGTTAATGCAGTCAAGGTGATTCAGAATATGGAAGAGCCGAAGAAGTGCTAAAACAAATGTGAATTTCATCTCCTTAAATCTACTATATGATGGAAAGAATATTGTAATAATTTGTGAAACTATTTTAAGTTGACAGCAACTTTTTTTACACTTAATTTAGTATCAGCCAATTATTCAGACTTCAAAACAGCCTTTTCATCCTACAAGTAACATTCTATTAGGAAGGGCTCTTGAGAAAGAATGTGTGGTGTCTCTGCTGAATCTAGATGAGAGTGAACAAATATTTTGGCAATGCCTTTTTCTCTGAACAGGACCACTGGGAGTACCCATTTGTCATTGGAGGGATTGATACTAGCTTAAAAAAAGATGAAGTGCCTCTGCTCACTATGAGAAATTAGTCATTTTTGTACTTCAGTTTTAAGTGCAAAAAATATAGTCTTGCTTCTTTCATTCAGCCCTATGCTTTGGAGATGCGCCCCTGTTACTGTGTGTTGCTGCGGTTCTTTGTTTTCATTGTTGCCAAGTTTCACAGTATGATGCACCACAAAGTATTTATTTTTTCTCTGTTTATCCTTGAATTAAAAATTCTATCAAGGCTTTTTTAAATGTGAAGTTTAAGTGCCTTTTCCACAATTTGTTCAAGCCCATTTGATTAGAAATTGTCACTCTTATCTTTTTAAAAATATTTTTAGTTTTAGCTTTACTGTTATTATTTTTGTCTATTTTAAGCAACTTGGGACAAAGAAAATGTTGTGTAGAATACTGGGTTGCAGTGCTATAGATAAACATGCCAAAAATACATTGAATGTAGACAAATTCTTAAAACAAAATACATTTTTTTTAAGGCATTAATATCATTTATGTTTTGTAATAATAACTTTATTAGAAGTATGCTATTCAATAATAAGCACATCAAATAAAGTCAGAAAGTTCAAGAAGTTACTTTATAATTTACTTTTATGTTTCAAGCAATACTTCATTTAGGACAGAAAGTTGTTTAATCCAAACCAGTTTGTTACTTATGGTTTAAAATTTAGTCAGCGTCTTATTACATAATATGTTGAAATTACAACTTTGACACATTTCATATACATATTTTTCAAACTCTATGGGCATATTTGAGAATCAGCCTTTTATTCAAAGGATATTTATCATTTCCCTGAATGATATACCTATCTGGGACCAGGGAAAAAAAACTCAACTATGCCATTTCTAGGTGCATGAACAATTAGCACTCTGTTTTAGAAGAAAATTAAGTTAGCTATATTAGCCTCAAAGATATGGAGAATCTAAATTAGAAAAGAAAAATATTATTATACCTTGTGAATTGTGTCAATTCAGAAGAAATATTTTGTGATAATTCATCATGAGGCTCTCAAACAAATCATGATTTTATTTAATGACAAATATATATTCAACTTATAAAATAGTCATTTGGGCCCGGCCTGGCGTGGCTCAGCGGTTGAGTGTTGACCTGGGATCCAAGCGATCGGGGTTCGATTCCCGGTCAGGGCACATGCCCGGGTTGTGGGCTCGATCAGTGACTCTCTCATCATTGATGTTTCTATCTCTCTCTCTCCCTCTCCTTTCCTCTCTCTAAAATCAATAAAGATATATTAAAAAAAAAAAATAGTCATTTGGTTGTGAGCATGGAAACTTCCCAAACTATACAATGATGAAAGGCCATTCAGAGCTGGCATTATTTTTAGAATTACCTTTAAGTATTTATAAGTCAACAATTAAAAAAACTTGATAAGTTATAGGTTAACAAACGTGTACCTTATCAGTTATCAAACAGGTGTATAATTTTGGAGCAATTAAACAGAATTTGTATTCTATCATATTGCTTTTTTATAAGATTTATTTTCTTTCAATTTCACTGCTAAGTTTTCTTTTCCCTCCTCTTTCTATAGACTTTTTAGTGCTATTGTCCAGAAAGGTAACAAGTAATGGAGTAGGCTTTTGTTGGGAGGCAACGGTTGGCAAGTCTGCCAGTTTCAACAAAAAATTCTGCCAGTTTCAGCCATTGTTTGGCCATTTGGGGAAATGCTTCAAAATTTTGTGTTAAAATACTGAGAAACCTTCTCATGTACCCTAGTTTGGAAGGTCACTCCTTGGAATTCAGTGAAACCTGAACACTAAATACATTACACAGGCATCTTCGCTAATATATTTTCCTTTACAAAAAACAGTGAAGGGATAAATATTAGGTTGACCTAAGAATAATAAAATGGTAATTAGTTTCTGAATATTTTCTCTTTGGCAAAGTGTAGAGATTCTAATATCTCCAGAATTTCAGCTCTGGTGTCTGTTGTACACTGCATAGAAAACACATAATGTCACCATTCAGTTTTCTGTGGGGACTACTATAACAAGACATGTTCTTTCATTTAATCATTTTTAAAATTTTTATTGAATTTATTGGAGTGACCTTGGTAAATAGAATCATATGGGTTTCAGGTGTACAATTCTATAATCCATCATCTGTATATTGTATTGTGTGTTCATCACCCCAAGTCAAGTCTCCTCCCATCACCATTTATCTCCCTTTACCCTCTTTACCTTCTTCCACCCTCACCGCCCTTTCCCTCTGGTAATCATCATACTGTTTGTGTCTATGAGTTTTTTGGGTGTTTTTTTTTTTTTTGCTTAATTCTTTCACCTTTTTATTTTTACCCAGACCCCCAAATCCCTTTCCTTCTAACAGCTGTTGGTCTGTTTTCTGTATGAATCTTTTTCTATTTTGTTTGTTTATTTTGTTCATTAAATTCCACATATAAGTGAAATCATATGGTCTTTTTGTCTTTCTCTTACTGGCTTATTTCACTTAGCATAATACTCTCTGCTTCCCTCCATGGTGTTGAAAAAGGTAAAATGTCCTTTTTTTCATGGCTGAGTAGTCTTCCATCGTATAGATGTCCCACAGCTCTTTATCCACTCATCTACTGATGGGCACTTGGTCTGCTTCCAAATCTTGGCTATTGTAAATAATGCTGCAGTGAATATATATTCTTTCGAATCAGTATTTTGGGTTTCTTCATATAAATTCCCAGAAGTGGAATTGCTAAATTTTAAGTACTTACCATGTGCAGACATTTATCTAGGTGCTTAGATAAATGCTTGTACTTGTAGAGCTTACATGTTAGTGGCATGAACAGAAAATAAACAATAATATAAAAAAATATGTCAATTACAGTAGATGGTTTGTTGCAAGGTGACTGGTGTTATAAATAAAAGCTAGGACAAAATAAAAGAGCCTAGTATGAGCAAGATGATTGTGATGGCATAGATCTTTAAAAAGTGATTAGGATAAGCCCCACAGAAAAGTTTATATCTGAGCAAAGTCTATACAGAGAGGTGAGGGGATTAGGCATATGGATATCTGGGAGAGGAGCATTCCATGCTCATTAAAAAAACTTACAACTAATTTTAAATCCTCTTTTAGATAATGTGCCTACCTTCCTTTAAATTTATGCCATTTGGTATCAGAAGTACTAGCAAAAAGTAAACTTGTGAAGGGTTCAACAAAAAGAAGAAGAGACACTAAAATCTGGCATCCAGGAACTATAGGCCCACGGATTTTAAAAAGGAGTAGCGATTTTTTTCGTATTCAGGTGCTGTCATGATGGGTGTGTAATGAATAGTAGAGACAAGCATGATAAACTTAGAAAGTTATGCAATTAATTTGTTCAAATAAGTATTCTCTCATTTTACATCAATAAAGTAATATGATACCCAGTGGTCTTTGTTGTTTATTACAATTTAATTTAATTCCAAAGAGCTGTTCAAATTGGAGTTGCTATACTGTGATAGCTCTCCAGATAGAAAAACTTAAAAATTGTACTTATAGACTGTTTTCCTTCCATGATTATAACATGATGCAATTATGTCTGGAAGAAAAACATACACCAGGATGTAGAACAATCCTTGAAGCCTAAACAATTTTGAGTAATTAGGAGCAAAGTATTGTCTAAGTGTAACGATTTATCTTTTTTTTAAGCACATGTTATTTCTAGACCTACATCACAGTTAGGCTTAAAGAAACCCTCTGAGGATACATCGAACTGGAGTCTCCTATTTCTAAGCTAAGAATACACTAGACATATGTAGCTTATTCAGGTCTTTAGCTTCAGAAACTACATATGTTAAAAGTTTTGAACATGCAGTCTTTCATGGTGCATATGGTACTAGAATTGAGACAGCTAAGAACTTACAACCTTGAATGTGCAGATTTTTATGTACTGCGGTTGTGAGAACTTGGTGAACAAACTTAGCTTTCAGGGTTAATCTGAAAAATTGCACAATTAATGGATTTTTGAAAGGATATTTGAGTTATATAGAAACTCAAATATAAACTCTGTTAAGTTTGATATATTTATTTTCAAGAAAGTAGGCTGGAATTTGGTTCATTAAATATGCACAATATTAATTTTATGATCAAAAGACTTTGTGAGTCTTATTAAATAATTTTTGAGCTGATAACATGAAACATAGAACAGGAATCCTTTTGGAAAAGGTATAATTAAGGAAGTTAACTATGGTGAAGAATTCAATTGATTAAAATGTGAACAATATTTGGAAAAATCATTTTATGGATTTCACTCCTGTCAGCTTGTTGTAGATGACCTTAATTCTTGCTCACATCTCATTTGAGGCCTTTTTGTTCAAATTTATGAAACCAAACATTTTTCAAAGCTTTATTGTTAAGAATATCACTTTACTAACCACATATTTTTGTCTTAAAATTTAACAATTTCTCATACACAAATATGATATTAGCATTGGATTTAGGTGCAAGGAAATCTTTCTGTTAAATTATGAGAGGTCAAAGTTATATTAGAATCAGTTAAAAGAAGGTGTTTCTGAATATTTTAACCAAACACATAAAAGTGTGAGCTAAGTGAATCTATGAGATTGTTCTTTATTTTTTTAAAATGTTTTATCTATAATTCAAGATTTCCAAATATACTAAATATATAGAGAAAATATCTGACTTGTCGGGTTTTGTCATTTTAGAAAACACGTTAGTGAAGGCATTCATTCAGTCTTGATCTTGTGACAAGATGAAAAAGAATGGCAGCCAGCAGTAGAGATTAGGAGTTTAGACTTCAATGGGCACCGGCTTAAACTGAGGTGGAGGTGATGCTGTCCAGAGCAGTCATCGGTCCTGCTTACCTTGGACACCTAGCATAGGGTCTTGTGCATCGTGAGTGCTTGCTAAAATGAAGGTCATGCTGTTTAACCCTACCACCCCCTAAAGCAGTCACGGCATAGTCATGTGAGTTAAAATACGACTGTTCTCCAACAGGATTAAATTCTGATGTGAACAGAACATTCTCCAAATAAAATATACTGATTTGAGAACAGATTTTAATTTGGCAAAAGGAAGAGTGATCCTGGAAGGTCTTATGTTTATCACGTAGAAGAAGGCATGCTACTCCTGACCACCTGAGACCAGAAGTGGCTCCTGTACGTTTAGCTTGCAGAAAGGCGAGGGATGGCAGGTGCAGGTGGGGAGAGTTAGAAGGAGAGGGCTGCAGAAAGGGAGACAAAAAATGATCAATTGCAGAATCTACCTACTGTAGAGTTTCTCCTTAGACTCTGCAGTGTTGCCCTCTGGTTGATGAAAATAATCTTATAGGCCTTTTTTTTTTCTGATATCGTCTGTTTTTTGATAAGTATCTAAGGTGGCTGAAAAATATATACATATAGTTTACCTCATTCTAAAAGAATAACAGTCGTGAGAATTAATTAGCACAGGTTTTTAAATGTGAGTCTAAGAACTCTTAATGGATCCATCAAAAAGGAAGAGCCCTGAAACTCATGCAACTATATGTAAAATGTGAGTCCTTATGAGTGTAAAATACTTTTTATTTTTCTTGAGAAAGTTTATAGTTTCCATTACATTCATAGTGTGGACCAAAATTGCTAAATATTTTAAACAAAATTTTAGAATCAATTATATTAATCCAAAACCTAAAAGGGTGTTTACAATCCTTTTGCACAGGCATTTTTCATTATATTTTTGAAATATCTAAGACTATGTAAGTGTCTACCATTTGGCAGTAGTAAGAAGTCCTTGTAATATAGACATTTTTTTGCAAAAACAAAATAGCCACCTAAATTTTGGAACCTTGTAAACTGAATTTAAATTGATCATTCTTAACGTTCTTTTCATTTTTAGCTTCTGCAGTTGTTTTAGTAGTCAGAACTAAAAATTTATGGAGAGATATCTAAATTTATCTTTAATGTACTATAGTCTACAAGCCCACATGAATAACATACATAAACTTACTTTTATTATCTTATGTTAGAAGAAATTAGTTTAAATTTGGTCGATTGTTATCCTCATTTGACTTTGTGTAACATCGTAATAAAAGATCTAATATATATGATATATGCAATAGCACAACAAAATAGGATTTAGAGTCACAATAAACAGTTAAAATCAGAGCTTTGCCAATGATAATTGTTAGACTTAGGGCACACCGTGTATTTCTCTGAGTTTCATGTGTAAAAGAATGAAAAATTAACAATTTCTGTTTAATATACCTTTTTAAATTGTTAGAATGAAGAGACTTTTTAAGTGCCCAAGTTTTATAGAAATTGTGATTAACAACATTATTTTTATTAGGTTCTGGAATATATTACATAGTGGCAAAAGTGTAATCACTCTAAAAACTGTAGTTAAACCACACTTGTTCACTCTCCCTGGCTTCTAAAGAGGTTGCATTCTAATTGTCTGTCTGTATGTTGATTGTGGACTGAGCTTTTACACAGAAACAAGTTATATCTTCAGTTCTGTCCACAAAAGATTTATGAAGAGCACTATAATTTGTTGAACAACTGCTAAGTGCCAAGTGCTGCGCTAAATATTTCTCATGTGTGGTTTCATGTATTCTTCACAAAACCTTGTAAAGCATTTGGATTATCAACAACATTTTAAAGATGAGAAAGGGGAACTAATAAGTGGTGAATTTGGGGCTCGTATGTCAATGAACTGAAGCCAAAACCCATTAAGTTTTACTTCTGCAATAGAGCTTATATTTCAACTGTTGTTTTTTATTTTCTTAAATTTTTTTGCAATTGATAAGAAAGGGGTGGGAAACAAGGACATAAAAATAATTTCCTGCTGAGCACATAAACTCATGGACTAGCCAGGAAACCTAAGATTTACTTTGCCATTGTTTCAATACAATGGGACATTTCTATAGTTTAACCTAAGGTTCTGGGGACAGCATCCATTCACACTAAGGTTGACCAGACCGGCTACCAATTGGAAAGGAAGCGGTGTGCTTAGGAGCATGAGCTCTGGAGCCAGGTGGCGCGGATTCAAGCCCTGACTCACTGGAGCTATGTGACCTTGGGCATGTTACTTAGGATCTCTGTACCTCAGTTTTGGAGTTTCTTATCTGCAAACAAAGATAATAGCCCTAGGGCTTTGGGGAAGATTAAATGAGTTTATACCTGAATAATTAATAATGTACATGGCACCTGGCAAACCCCAAAACTAAATATTAATCTCAGCAGTAGCAAGCCACCCTTTAAAAAGGGGGTTCTCTTGTATGAGTACAGTGTGGGAAATGTGCCCACTGCTGATAACAGGGAGGGCAGACTCTCCTGTTAGAGGCAAAGAAAAAAAGTTATTTGTCCCTCAGAGATATAAAGATATATGCACCCACTAATGCTTTCTTCATCTAATAATGTTAAGGACCAGGGGGTAAAGCTGAAGATAAATACATATGTTTACCCAAATAAACCTAGTTCTAAGATATTTTAGTTAGCTAACTGAGGGTTTAAGGAAAGTATGTTTAATACATTTAAAATGTAGCAATGTCCTTACTACATATGACATAAATGCTATTGCTTCAAACAGCTACACCTAAGTTTCTATAACACAAATGCATAAGTTTTATTTTTTGCCTTAGCTAATAAAGTATAGTGGCTTGTTTTTAAAGATTTAAAACCAAAAATTTTCATTGAAAGTAAATTCTTAAAGAAGACATATGTAGATTGACTAATAAAACACTTAAAAGTGTTACTCTGATATGAGGTTTCCATTATCCAAGTAAAAAAAAAAAAGTCTATTAATTTGCCTCACATTTGAAAGCCACTACAGAATTAAACAAACAAAATCACAGTTTTGTATTGGTGACACGCTCTTCCCACAGCCCTCCTTATTTTCTATTATGATGTTATATATTTTTCTCCAGTACTTAACAAAGTTCCAATTTTCCTTCAACTTATCCTTGGAAGGGAGGCAAAATGAATGTTTATGCACAAATATCTGCATAAGGACTGATCTCAGGTTAATTAATGGATGCAGGTTCAAACTAATTCTCACCTATAAAATTTATGAAATCAGTACTTGGGATATAAGATCAATTTATCTTGGTTTTGATAGACAAAACTAAGCCTGTGTGCTCATGAATATGCTGATGGTCCTCCATGTGACTAAACGGTAAGGAGAGGGGCTCTCTTAAGAGCCGTCTAGTTGCTATTTGATTATATCACTGCTATTTAATACATAAAATGACATGCTCAGGAGCTGCTATGGTTTCATGAGAAACACAATTGAGCTCAGGTTAACCTAAACCTAATACAGAAATAATTACAGATTCATACAAAGTTTTATGCTATATTAACATTTTTAATTAAAAATATGTTTCATGTTAAGACAAATAAAATTTCTCTGAAAATTGGGCTCCATTCAATAACTTCAATAAAATACAGAGCTGTAGCCTCAATACCATAGGGGTTATTTATTCATTTATTAAGATTTATGTTGGGTTGAGCTGAATTGAGATTTTTGGTTTTTTAAGTGTAGTGAGGTAAAAAGCATCATACATTTATTTTAAACCATGAAGGAATAAGCAGATAAACTTTGTTTTACATTTTAAAAATAAATATACATGGGTCATTCTCAAAGACAGACCACACATTAGGACCCAGAATGAATTCAATAAGACTGAAATCATATCAAGCATCTCCTCGGATTGTTAGGGGCAGAAATATTCATCATGCTCTGTTAACTGTGATTGTTCTGTTCTGATCTGAGAAAGCACTTTCCGACCTGGCTGAGAGCTGTATGCCCCAAGACATGGGAGTTAACTCTGGAATGTGGTCCATACTTCTTTCATCATCATGGCGAGGTTAACAGCCTTGTTCCTGAAACAATGGAGTCCCGGGGGTGCCCACCCTTTGCAACCCCCAGCCCAAATTGCCTGTAACCTGTTAACATTATACCTTGCCTACCTCCCCATGCCTGTGATTCCTACTTTCCCATGTAATCTTGTCCTTCTACCCAATGTAAGCAGCTGGCTCCTGGGGGTGGCAGGGCAGACTCTCATGGATGACTCCTGCTCCCCCATTCTGCTGGCAGTATGGACTAAACGCTCCTATACCGTTCAACCTTGTCTCTACTTCATTGGCTCAAGTGGTGACGGGCAGCCCAGACCCACTGTTGTCCAGTTTCAGGATCCCTGTGGCATGAAATTAGAAATCAACTACAGTGAAAACACTCAAAAACATTCAGACACATGGAGGAGAGTATTATATAAGTGAATTAAGCCAGTCAGAGAAAGACAGGTATCACCTGATCTCACTCAGAGTGGAATCTAATGAGCAAAATAAACTGATGAACAAAATAGACCCAGAGACATGGAAGCATGGAGCAGACTGAGGGGTCTCAGAGGGAAGGTGGGGTGGTGGGTGGGTGCGGAGAGATTAACCAAAGAACTTATATGCGTGTGTGCAGGACCCAGGGACACAGACAATTGTGTGGGGAAGGCCTGGGGGAGGTGCGGGGTAGAAGGGCCAATGGGGATAAAAGAGGGCATCTGAAAATACTTTCAACAATAAAGATAAATTTAAAAATAAATAAATAAATACACTATGTGACTACTTTTGAAAACAATAATATATTGGTAAGTTAGTTTTGCATAATACTGTCTCTTTCAAATAAGCAAAATAATTTAAGGGAAAAAGGAAAAAACATGTTCTACAAAGATATTTGCAACTTATCATCAGATAAGAGCGGGAACTTAATACCCATCGACCTTAACTTGGTTCATAGCGAGTGACTCTATTTTACCTTTTAGTAATAAGAAGTAAGGCTTTTATTATGTTTTAAAATTTTTAAGTCATTTCTCCTTTTTTCCTAAAGTAACGTCAAATTTAAAAAACAAACTTGGTTTGGAGACTCTCAAATATGGAAAAACACAGGGATTATTTGATCTAATCTGATTTAATGAACAACATTATAATTCTAATTAGACATTTAAAAATAGCCTGAATTTATTGAGGAGACTTTTCTGTTTAAATTGGAATTGCAATAGAATGTATACAAATTTTCTATTATTTAAATGGATTTTGTTGATTTAATTGTCACCTATCTAATTCATAGGTTCTTTTTTACTAAATCACGCTAACTCAATATTTATATTCCAAATTTTACAATTGAATGTATTTTACTTATTATTTCTTCAATTTTATGCTTTAAACTAGGGCTATGTATCTTCAAGATTATAAACCAGACTTATAAGTACCTAAGCTAAAATTAAGGTGTGAAAGCTATCCCGGATACTTTGAATTGCATAACTGCCACTGATGAAAGAATTTGGGCAGGAATGGTTGTCCATGTGAATAAATAGAAAAATGATTGAGATAGCTTGTTAGTATGCACACCTGATCTTGTATTTCTGGTAAATATTTTTTCCTCCTTAATTGCATCGGAACATTTTCTGACCTTAAATGAGGGTATTTCTTGAATCATGTAATGGTGCAGCATGGCAAAAGTACTTTGGTAGAAAAGAGAGCCTCCCTGAGAGAGTATAAACATTTATAGTTCACACATAGACTTCAAACCAGGCACAGACAAGTGTTTTAAATAGCTGCGCACTGATTTTCCATTTTAAGTGTATTCTCTGACAGACTGATTGGGCCAAGACAAAAGAGGTGCTACAAATATGACACTCTGTCTCTCTTTAGCACCACTGCAACAATACAGCTTATGTTTATGGGTTAAAAGCTTCTCTGAGTCCTAAACAAAGATAAGGAGGGAAGCCAAAGACCGCAAACAATGTTCTTTGAATATATTTGTTTTCTGAAAAGTTGACACCGTAAGAGTTATATCTCTAAAAACAATTAGTTTTTCAAACTGCCTTCAAAGTCAAACAGAGTGTAAAATAAGCTTTGTTTAGTGAATCCATATTTTGATAATTTAAAAATTATTTTGCTAATTTTTCTATGAAGTTATAAAACACTCCTTAAAAAACAAGTTACTATCTAATTTTAACTATGTATATAAAAATGGAAAGCAAATTATTGTTATAATGGTTCCAAACGATCTGTTAGAAATATATAATAATGATACTACCTGAAGTCTCATGAGGTTTTACGTGTTTATCAGATAATTTTTCCACATTAACATAAAGCATATAAGGTCTTTTTTGTCTTAATATTATTTTGAATTTTTTACTGAAATTCAAACTTCTATTATACATGAAAAAATAATGGTGAAAATAGTTACAGGTGAATGTAAAGATTCTCATAAATATGCTAGGATGTCAACTCCACTTAAACCCCATTATACTCTAGGCATCACCAGTGAGTAAAACATATATACCTTGGTTGTTCTTTAACATAAATTTAAAATTACAGACCCCGATTTATTTTACTGTTCTATTTTTTCAGTGAATGGTTTCAATATATTCTAAACATTTACATAGCTTAACTAATAAAAATAACACTTTAGTATGTGCTAGATATATTTTTTAAAAAGACATTGTAGCAATAACCAAAGCATATTTTTTGAAGATAATTGAATATTGCAGGTAAAACATAATTTAGCTCACATTTTTCATTCAATTTCTCAATTCTATATTTCATTTTACATATTTAGAACTGGCCTTAGACTCTGTGCATTGATTTTCTGATGCTACAGGCTAATATCATCTAGAAAAATAAATCAGTTCTTTATGGTTGAAAGCTCTGACATTCTCTTATTAAAAAAAAAGCAAACACCAGAATAAAATAATATGAATTTTTATTTCAAACTTTGAAATGCTTATTTCTAACATTATTTTCTCAAATAATTAGTCTTTGCCTAATGACCCTCAATATTCATTGCCTAGTATTTTACAATAGTATTTTTTAAAAAAATAAAGATGATAATTCATACTATTAATACAGTTACAAAAATTTAATTAAATTTTGCAGGAAAATTATGGGGTTTTGGTAGCAATGGAAAAAATTTAGAGAAGTTTAGGGAGTTCCAAACTTGATATTAATATAATACTTCCTTCTAAGAAAATAATGTGAAATTAAAAATAATGCTATTTTAATTTTTGTTACTAACACATGGCTTTGGCTTAGGCACTTAATGTGTTCTTTCCATTTCCTCTTCTAATTATCAGATGGCTATTTACAAGGTCACATTCTAAAAACACTTTTTCCATTCTACCCATGTGTCAGGGAACTCAATACAATTAATAATAGAAAGTAGACAGGAAATCTGCCACAATATTTTTAAAGAATCTCAAAAGTAAGGCTTAATTGATGTTTACATTCATTTGGAGAAATTTTGGGGGGGGAAAATGAGTATAAAATTATCAGGGAGCTGCTCAGAATGAATTTGTAGTCCGCTGTTAATGTGCTAGATTCTGAGGGACTAAGTACAGGATTTCTCCATTGAAGGGCATTGTGCAGAGTGTAATTTCATTTAGGTAAGAATATATATGCACATTTTGTCAACCAATGTAACTGAACCCAAATCTGACACCTATTTTTTTCTTAGCCACAAATTTATGGTACCTCTATACCAACAACTTATTAAGTAGACACTAGATTCTTCGTGTCCAGGACAGTCCGTCCGTACTGTTGAAAGAAGTATTAACAGATGTTTCATCTCTGCATTTAATAAGTTCTATCCTGAAAATTCTTTCTTTTAAAATACATACTTTAATTTTTCTGTCTGATGATCTGATATGCCCATTTGGGAAACCTGTGTTACTTTTCTTTACCCACAGTTGTCTCACTATCACACCCTCCCCTCAAAAGATTTCGGAGGAATACCAGATAAATTGAAGTGACACATTCTGTTAGCTCATAGGATTAGGGTTAATACAGAAATCTCGACATTCTCTCAACCCTAGCTGGTTTTTTCCCTTTGTAGCCCACCCCATTATCCAATACAGCGGAAACAGTCCAGGGTTAGCAAAAGAGAGTTTGAAACACATCTGGCAACAATGAACAATGAAAATTCCATTAGTCCAATAGTTAGAGATAAATAGAGGTGAAAGACAAATAGAAGGCAAATATATTAAATTCAAAGTGATTGCTTTCCTTTAAATTTCCCATTGCATTCGACCTCAGAGTGAGTAAAACTCTGAGACCCCAAAAGTAGTTATTCTTTCACCCCTTTCTTAGAATACTGATTATATGGAAAGTTTAAAGACCCTTCCTGGGGCTAAAAATGTTTTCCAGCTGTCAAAATTTAAGCTTAGCTATTAGTAGAGCTAATTTTAAAAGGCACTGTTCCCTGATAAGATATTTGTTTAAAAGTATGATTTTTACCCACTTAGATTTTTATTACTTGCTAAATTTATTTTCTAGACTATCATTGTACATAATATTGTCTAATAGTAAAAGGTTTTGTATATATTTTGGAGTAACATACTGTAGTTTCTCTAGTGTGAAACAAATGAGGATGTTTCAGCATTATTTCGTCAGTAAATTTCAATGGTAGAAACATAGTCAAAGTGCACAAGAATACTACTCAGAATCAATATATTTATTTTGAATAATGTACTTACCCAGCACAGCTCCTAAGGAAACTCTTGGTGAAATATTCTGAGGAGGGAATTGGACTTTCTGAGACCCCGCAGAAGGGGGTGCCCGGCAGGCAAGGTGGGAGCCTCGCAGTGGGAGCCCGCGGGCACCGGGAGGTCCAGCCTGATGACCTGCAGCCTGATGACCTGGAGCAGGAGGTGCCGCTCTGCTGGAGGGCGAGGGCTGCTCTGAGCAGGCTGGAGGTGCTGGCACATTGTCAGCGCTCAGCAGCAGAGGGGACGGAGAGCTTCCTGTTGCATCACCCCGACCCCGCCTGCAGTTAGTGTTAGGTTACTTTCTTTCTCAGCTCGCAGCCCCGGGAAGCAGCTCCCTTCCCACTCGGAGGCGAGAGCGAGAGGCCGCCGGAGCAGGCGGGGATCCCGTGCCCGGGAACACGCTGTCAGCAGCCACACCGGCCAGCCCACCTCGGCCGAGCTGCTGGGGCCCGCCAGGCAGAGCTGCCTCGGTCGGAAGGAAGCCCGGGGGTCACATTCTGTTCCAAGGATTAAAGGAGTTAGGGGCATGTGTGTGTGTGTGTGTGTGTGCGCTGAATTATATGTTACAACGTATCTGAGGAAATTATTTTCTTCATAAATGAACACAGAAAAATAATAACTGCACCCATCATAATTAATTCTTTGATCCAAATTTTATTAATTTGGAGTTTTGATAATCGGAGCTATTCCTTGATCAATTGTCCGCAATAAACTGAAGAAACTTTATTCTGTAGATTTTTTTAAACACTTTTTGCTTTGTTACGACACTAATATGTATGTATTTTTCATAAACAAAACCATTGTGTGCATACATATACATATTTAGAATTATTTTCACTGTATATAAAAGTATATGTATTAGAGAAAATAACCCTTTGAGAACATATTAATATATTTAAAATTATTGCAAATATTTTTAAATTTTGACTTATCATCTATAAAATTAAAAAGTAATTTATACTACATTTATACCTCAAAATGGCCTCAAAAAATGCATATAATTTATAAACAATATGAAACAATTTAAAATATGCAACATACATTAATTTTTTTTAAAGTTTTGCTTCAAAAGATAATTCTATTCTAAATGTGTTTAACGAATCATTGGAAATAGGGACGAAAGTTTTAAATTAGAAATGTCTTTTAATAATATGGTACATGTGTGAAGATACAACAGTAGTTATAATTCCTGAAACCTAAACAGCATTAAAAAATCGCTTAATTGCCCAGCCGGGCATGGCTCAGCGGTTGAGCGTCGACCTAGGATCCAGGCGATCGGGGTTCGATTCCCGGTCAGGGCACATGCCCGGGTTGCGGGTGCAGCAGACCAATGACTCTCTGGTCGTTGATGTTTCTATCCCTCTCTCTCCCTCTCCTTTCCTCTCTCTGAAATCAATAAAGATATATTTAAAAAAAAAAAAATCGCTTAATCAATCTCAGCATCAATTTCTCATCTGTAAACTAAAAAAGAGGGATCAAATAATACCGAAAATCCCTTATATCTCTAAGACTTTGAATCAACAAACTGTGTAGCATTTAGAAATAAATGATATTGTGATGTTCATTCTAGTCTTGGTCAATTTGGGATCAGAGGCACGGAGAAATTGGTAAATTACTGCAATTCTGGACAAAACGAGATATTAAAACACTTCTTGTAAACTAACAAAGGAGGACAAGGCTACATAACTTGAAGGGATATCATGTTTCTGCAGCACTATGCTCCTAACATTTTTATAACCTGGATCCGTGGAAGAAACTTATTTTACAGTCTTTGATTTTAAGATCAATAGAATCAAGGCCAGTAAAAATACATACATATAAAAATAGGATACATACTAATCTCCACCAATTATAATTAAAAGAGTTGTAAGAAACTGAGTTATACCTATTTTGTTAGTGGGAGATAGAAAATAACCAAGGAGTTAAATTGCCAGGTTATTGAATATTGTATTCCCAGGTAGGGCTCGGTTTGCTTTGCCTTGGGAGGCTGGTGAGATGTTATTTCATTTTGAGCTATTTCCTCCAGCCCCTGAGAAGAAAAGTCAAAGATGCAAATTATGGATGGCTCCAGAAGCAACGGCTCTTTGATCAGAATACCAGTGGGAGCAGTCCCAGGTGAAAGCTCTGCTAGACTCTGCTGTGGAGGGAGCACTCTGCTCGGAGCCACTAAGCAAGAAGCAGAAGGCCCTGGGCTTGGACCACGAGACATGAAATTTCAGTTCTGGTTCTGATACTTTCTAGTGGGACCTTTGACAAAACATTTTAGGTCTTTTTGTTCCCATCCTAAAGTTTGGAGCAGAATCGAATACTAGATTTTAATATCGGAATCATCTCTATCCATGTCTTCTCATCTCCATGCTTGATATAATATGTGAAAGACATCTGATCCCCTAGAAAGAGATCAATATGTAGTGTTGAATTTAAGCTATGAAAAACTAAAACTTTTCCTGTTCAGTTTGCAAAAACATTAACTTTCTCCCCAAAGATTAGCTGATTTTATTTGTCCAACACTAGTAAAGTCTAATGAATGGAAAAAATCTATGCTATGAATTTATATCATAAGACGCTTAAATCTTAAATGTGTGCTCTTTCCTACTATACGTCAAGGCTATACTAACTGGAAAGCTAACAGAAATTATATAGTATTTATATAAAAATTATTGGCAGGCACATGTTTATAATCTATGAAGACTGGGGTAATTTTTATCACTATCATCTATAAGACTTATTTAGAAATAACAGGATAACTGCATTCCACTAATCAGATACTTAAAAGTTGCCCTTTTATTAACTCTAGAAATAAATGGCATGAGGACTTCCAGGAGCCACTCTGGGTATGGAGGGGCAAGGGGAAAAATATAATGCAAGCTCCTCCAGTACACAATGAAACATGGCAACAAGTATTTGGGAAAAGCAGAACAAAATAAAAAAGTATTTCAATAATCAATGAGGCCATTCTTAGACACTGTGGTATTAATATATTAATTCGGCCTCACATATTTCATATATATATATTCCAGAACAGATTGAAGACACTAGAAATCATTTAATAAGTAGTGAGTGAGCCTATATTTTGAGTTAGATACTATACTAGTTGTGTTGGTAGTTACAGAAAAATATAATTTGCTCTGCGATCTAGTTGAGAGTGAATATAATATTTTCTATTATTAAAACCAAAGGGTGGATTTTCCACTCTAATTGTGCACATAATTTATCACCTTGAGGGAAATCATAATGTTGTTTTAAAATCTTTACTATGAATATGAGTTGGAAAAAAGTAGAAAACCTTACATTTGAAATAAGTAATATTATATCAGGTCCATATGTAGATAAATAAAACTATTTTACTAGCCTAATATAGAATTTCTTTTACTATTTTAAAATGTATTTCCCCAAGAGAGTCAAACAACATATCAAAAATAATTGGCTAAAAATCTGCCTATTTTGTTCATTGATTCTTAAGTTCTGATGGATTTGGATCTTCCAAGAAACTCATTTCCTCATAGATATTCATGAGTGTTTGAGCTCTCCTACCCCGAAAGGGGTACCTGTTAGTAGAATTAAAGAACTAGCACTGGCAAATGACATATGTCATGACTAATTAAAAATTAATATTTAAGTACAACAAAATTTAAGGTGCTCACTTAAATAAGGGTACAAAAAAAACTTCTTCAGGGTAAACACTTCTAATTAGGGCGATCCTATGCCCCAGTTTGTTAAGGCAGCCCCAGTTTCTATTTCCATGCTCAAAAATGTCCTGATTTGGATAAAAAAATTACGTATGGTCACCCTTGCCATACTTATCCATACTGCACTGACAAGTGGTACATAAATACTGCGAATGAGTGAGCAATTTACTTGGGAAACTCAAATCTCCTTTCCCAGAAAAGTTTAAAATACTTCTTTCTATTTCTAGTCTAGTTTTAGTTGGCCTTGATAAAGATTCCCTTTCCATATCTGTACATGTATTTCTTGTGGATTTATTCTGAAATACTTTTTATTTGCTGAATATCAATCTTGATTATGACATAATGATTTATTTAAACTTGTGTTTATGCATGTTGACCGAAGTAGCATTTGATTAAATGACTATGTCTCAGATTTGCTTGAAAATTTGATTATTAAATTCTAAAGCCAAATTAGTAGTAATGTTTTCCCAATACAGACTATTTTAATCAGTTATTGTCATATTTACATAACTTGTAAAATTATTAGCAATTTTGATTTTTCTCTTCAATTATTCATTCATGTTTAACATCAACCTATTTTTTACAGTGAAAGGTTTTAAATAAAAAGAGTGTGGGACTACATATATAATGTATATACTAAAATATAATACAATGTATTTGCCTAAGAATTCTTAATACCTTTGAGAAAGTATCAGATCCTTTATATATTTAGCTATGAGTTGGGTATCTATAGTCTCATCCTGCCATCTAGTGTTAAAGATTCTCAAATTACAGAAAGTTCCTCAACTGAAATCATAGCAAAATTCTATCTCTTTTTGAATCATGAAAAAAATCCCAACAACTAGGGAAGATTCCTAAGAAAACATTTTGATGTACATGATAACTAGAGTCATATGTGCAGCTACTTATTGTAGACTATACAATTAAAGTGTCAATTTACATATAGTGAAAAAATAAACATCATAAAGTATTTAGATCCAAAGGCAAACAATCATTAAATAAATGTTAAAACCCAAGTTAAAAATTGCAAAATCAAATGACATCCCATCTTTTGTCTTTCAATACGCACTTAAATCTTTGAAATGATCTAAACCTAGACAATTCTGAAGCCCTTGGCCAGGCTAAAGTGGACAAACTCCTACACATCTGGGCAGAAAAACAAATCAGATCTTCAAAAGCTCACAACAGAGAGAAAAGTGTCTCTCACACTTAATAAATGAGGGCCTCACTATATCCAAACGTGAAAAATATTTGTTCTATCACTATATGCTAGAAAAAAAATCAATCATTGGCTATAATCCTGCTCTAACTTAATACAGCTGACATTTGAGAGAGATGGTATTTGAGTGTATATTAATTACCTGAGATCTATCTCTATAAACATATGTATCATCAGAAAGCAAAGCTTATAACCCGCGGTCATCTATAGACACATATTAATTGATCATATACCATGTGCCATGCATTCGGGTAGATATCAGGAATGCAAAGACTGGTAATAAGGATTTAGTTCACTGCTTCTAAGGAATTTACTTTTGACCCCCAGGTAGAGATTTTGAAAACTACTCTTATTTTGGCTTATACTGGTCAAATAAATACTCAGATCGCTAAGAAGTGATATGATCAGTGACTGAAACATAAGGCCTGAGTAGACAGGGAAGGCAGGATGGAGGGAGACCCTACTTCTTGTACAAAAGCATTTTCTCTGAAGATAATACTTTGGAACCTAAAAGTCAAGAGAGAGAAGACGTTGGGCAGGTTAGAAAGAAGCCTTGCCTTGGTGGGGCTTCCCAGAAGCAGGGCGAGAGGAGGGTTTGGGTGCCCCTGGTCACTGAGGGGGCGCTCTTTAGCTTTAGGGGAAAGCATTGGGGAGTGAATGCGAGCTGCTGGGCCTAGGAATGAAGGAGCAGCCACCGACCTCAGGGAGAACCTGGGAGTGGCTGAATTCATGGGCAGGGCTCCAAGTTGTCCCCCTGCGGCCAGGGAGCCTGTCTTTTGCAGCTCCTCGGTTGTCGGGGTTGCATGAGCCACCCTGGGAGAGGGAAAGGTGAGTTCCAGGGAAAGGTGCTACCATCAGCTGAGGGCAGTTTGGAGGAGAATGCAGCTGGGAGCTGCTGGCAGCCTCTTCTCTGAGCCTCTGAGAGAGGAGTGCACCAGCCCGACAGAGAGCCTGCAGGGGGCTGGGGATGGAGTCCCCTGGGAAACCCAGAGCAAGCAGGCAGCCTGTTCACGTTGCACCCACACTTTGCAGTCTGAAGACTAGTGGGCAGGAGGAGAGTCCCACGTGGACCCATCAGGACTCAGGAGGCCGGGCCTGTGAGTGTGGTAAGAAGTTGTATTTTATTTTATGGGCAAGGGCTTATGCCATCCAAATCAAGTTTGTGCTTTGTTCGGGTGTGGCTGGGTAGGCCTGGGGTGAACGGCCAAGTACAAAAACTTTTTCTGGAAAATATTTCTATGTCTTTTAGCAAAGTTATTTAGTTGAAGTTAATGTCCACAAGTGCTAATTCTACAAATGGAGGCTCTTTTTTTTTTTTTTTTTTTTGGATTAATTGTAAAGAAACATAAAAACAAATTCAATCTGGGGTTGTGTTCATTAGTTTAAGTATTGAGCGCTATCTAGTAGTGCTTTCTGGGTTTCTGTTCTGTTTTAGGGGAAATTGAGGAAGAAAAATAACATTTTTTTTGTTATGATTAGCATTTTTCCAGAAATATGCTGTTTTAGATGTTTTCTTGAACTCTGCGATGATTTTATTTCAACTTTTCAGATGAGGGAACTGAATCTTAGTAAGTTTATACAATTATAAGTTGGTAGAAATGGAACTTGAAACCTAAGTTGTTTGGTTTTTAAACCTGTCCTCCTTCTTTATAACATTATTTGCAAAGTATTTAACATGGCAAACTTATTCAGATATTTTTGGAGGAAAATTGTGTGGAATATAAGTAAAAGGATATTGGTTCCTGGGGCTTCAGTTAGACAATTCCACATCGAGAGAAAGAAAATAGTGGGTGCTTTCAAGATAGGAAAACCCAACACAGTGTTCAGCAAGTTTACATTAAACATCACCACTAGCTTGGCCATTTTTCTGTTCAAATATATTTGTATTCTGGTTTCTATCTAGATCATATATTTCCAATATTATTCATATGTAATTGATAGTGTAAGTTTCTAATGTTTAGAAGGATGAACCAAGGAATATTGAGCATTTTTTAATATAAGAGTTCTAAGAAACATATTTAAATATTTTAAGATGAGTTATATATAACGTGAAAGGTTAAGGTAGGTGGTGTGTGGAGGGGTTAAATAGCCGTCTCAGGTGAATAAAAAAATTGAATTAATTAAGGAAAAGGGGTCGGGGGATGGGGATATCAAAAGGAGGGGCTACACAGCACTGAGTCGGTGGGTATCGGGTCCGCGATGGCAGCAAATACGTGCTTAGGACGGTGAGCCAAGGAAGGTGCGTAGACGAAGCAACAGGAGAGCCCGGGCTGGGCCGCTTGGGCTCCCTGAGGAGTCAGGGAGAGAAGGGGCCTTGGGGACAGGTCCAGGGGGTGAGCCCGGGACGAGCTGCTGCTGCCCATTGCAGGGTCCCCTAGAGGGAAGAAGGGGGAAGGATATGGCGGGGTGTCCTTTGTCCTCCGTATTTGTCTGTTTCTTGCATGTGGAAATCTTAGGGGAGGTCTCAGGGAGTGTTTCTAGAATATTCCTCAGCTTTCCAGGTGTGCTCCTCCAGGGTCATGGTCTCCACTGGTTGGTGCCAGGGCAGAGGGCCATTAGCCAATGCAGCTGGTCCTGGGGCAGCTATGGTGCCACTTGTCTGGTTTTGCTGCTTTTCTGGGCCTGGAGCTGAAATACAACTGAGGCCTAGATGTTATCTTTAGGGAGAAACTGCTCAGGGGTCTAAACCGCAGGGCCAGTGATATGCTGGGGAGGGTAGGTTACCCTGGGGACAAGGTTCTTGTTTTCCCAGGTTCGCCCCTTGCTAGGCACCCCGGGCTTCCTGCCCTGGTGAGTCTCTGTACCCACGTTTCTGTACCTGGCCCATCTAACATAATGAACATAGGTTTTTTAGAGAAATTGAAAGAATATTCACTGATTTTACCCTTTCAGACCCATGTTAAAGTTTCCATATTAAAAATATCATTAGCTCCTGTTAGGCAATTATCTCAAAAACAAATTATTGAAAAATTTTCAAATTATTAAGTATGCATAATTTTTACATTTTCCCCAGTTACTCTTGTTAACAGTAAAACCACTGCGTATTTATGCTCTTCATTCTTCATTTTATAAAATTGTTACTTCAGCGAACAATATTTACCTAAAAGTTCCTACTTTAACTTTTAATTGCCTGAATAATTGTTACAGCTCAGAGAGACTGTATGTTAAAATTTTGGAATGTTAAATATTCAGCAACCTGTAACACCAATGACTACCATTTTGTCGACTATTTATTATGGAGCAAACACTGCGCTAAATTCTTTATGTGCGCTCCTCCACCCTCACCACTTTCCCCAAGAAGAGGCCCACTGAGCTCAAATCCAGGTGTTTTGAAGCCAAAGCCCGTGTTCATTACTATTGTGTTTGGTTTGGTGCTTTATTATTTTCGTCCACAATTCTTAAAAGTTCTTCAGTGGTTTCTGACAGTTTATCGACTGCCAGTAGAGAAAAGAAAAGCTGAGAGATGTACTGGATTTTAAAGATTTTCTCTGTAATTAAATGCCCCATAGAGTGTTAAATTAATGTGTGTGTGTGTGGCTTGTACAGAGAAAAGTAAAAGGAATATGCAGAGTTAAATAAAAATTTTCCTAAGATATACCTAGCTTTACAGCTTTAAAGACGTTCTCATTGAACAGTGGCAGATACTTTGAGTAAAAAATGGTAATTGTTTATTTCTTCATCTCTGGGAGAGCAATTTCTTGGAGAGATGGATCATTTAGGTAGCTCACAGCTGTTCCCATTTTGAAACTCTCTGGAATTTTCCCCAGAGTGATTTACAAATTTTCTGGAACATTCTGTTGAGAGTAGGGAATATGTTGAAAAGGGGAAAGACTATTGGAAAATCAAAATTCTTGCTTTCTGATTCCAAACATTTAAAAAGAGGAAGTAAGTTGCAGTTTCCTCTGGCTTCTAACTTGACAGTGCCTGCAGCTGAAAAAAAGAGTTCCGTAAATTAGAATTACACCCTGTGTGAAAATACATATTAAATATGGATGAAAACCCTGAAGACACCCGGGTTTATAAGTGCCTTAGCCGATGTTATTGCATAGTGAGTGAACAGCAAATCGTCAGTAATGTTGATGAGAATGGATTAATTTGGGCTTCTTAGGATTTGCTTAAAACCTATTAGAGAACCAACTGTAGACTGAAATAAAAGATTTTGGTACTAGAAATAATTTTTTCTTCACTAAATTTTGCTAGCTCTTTAAGGAATGATTTAAAAAGAAATGAAATATTTTCAAAAGTGTTTCAAAACTTTTGATGAGCTTTAAACACCTTGATGATTTAGTGTAAATCAGAAGCAGATGTATTATTTTCTAGAATGCACGTGATATTGAGGGAGGGAGAAGTTAATGGTTCAGGAAATGTGGGTTTTTTTTGTAATTGTAAACAAAACCCAAATGCTAAGGCATTCAGAATCTCCCAAAGTAAGTGGGGCCCCCTTAAAGTAGTAACTTGGAAGCTTCTCAAAAAGTCGCTTGGTGTTTGGGGATCAATCTGGCACTGAAAAGGAAAATCTGTTTCAGGTGTAGTCAGATTGGACGTGGCGAATTGCATCAATATAGGCTAGTTTTGAAGGAATATAGTAGACCACAGGAAAACAAACTATTCTTTAAAAAAAAATAATATATCTTATTGTTTATAGTGTAAAAAATAAAATCACTTGAGCAGTTTTCTGAATGACCTTTTAATTTTGAACACAGAATAAACAAAGTATGTCAATGCAGGTACATGCTGTATAATGTAATTCTATATAAAATTTACATTTAGATGCATTTGAGTATTCAAAAGAGAACAAAACAATACCACCAGAGGGCTTCTTATGTTTTTATTTTATTTATTTATTTATTTATTTATTTATTTATTTATTTATTTATTTAATTTATTTATTTATGTTTTTTACTGACTTTAGAGACAGAGGGAGGGAGAGAGAGAAACATCAAGGAGAGGGAAACACTGCACGTCCCCTGGGAATGGGGACCACAACCTGAGCATGTGCCCTGACTGGGAATCCAAGCAGTGCAGTCCCCTTACACCAGCCAACTAAGCCACACTGGCCAGGGCGAGGGCTCCTTATTTAAAAACACAGTAAAAATAATATTCACATGCATTAAACACTGTAAACCATCTCGATGTGTGTGTTAAATTTGACTGAATAATGAACCGTTGAATGGTTGTTCGAGAAAGAAGTCAATTCAGCAGTGTGCTCTTTATATGTCCTTGGTGGCAACTTGCTACCCAAAGGAAGGAAGCTTTTACCCTTTATGGAAAGCTGTTGCTATGGGTGTGCAAATGAAAACAAAGGATTCTGTTTTCCAAAAGTCTCAAATTCCCCAGCAAAGACCCAACTTCAGGCAGTTACTTACATGCTGGATATTTGATATCATGATATAAAATTTTTCTTAAGTGAACATATTGGCCCTATTTTGCAATGATATAATTTTTATGCTGTAGGATGAAAATGATTCGTAAATGTATGTTGGGAGTTTTTATATTCTGTCTTGCGTTCACCGCAGTGCAATTTACAATAGCTAAGATCTGAAAATAGCCCAAGTGCCCATCAGTAGATGAGTTGAAACACAGCAGTTTTATAGTTTGCATCAGCTGGAGCTCGGCTTCAGATGAATGGGCTGGAGGATATCAGATTTTTCAGTAGAAAACCAGCATGAATAAACTGAGAAACTAAAGATATATTAAGTGAATAGTGAATACCCTTTATCCAAATTGAAAAAGTCATGAAAGAGGCAGTCAGTCCAATATGTATGTAAATTAAATTATGAGGAGTGGGGTTGAGTTAAGTGCCAAATAGTGAGTCCCTGAAGGATTCTGAGTGGTGGAGAAATATACTGAATGGATTCCTAGGAATTATCAACACTGAACTGAAGACGGCAGTAGAGGTAAAAAGTCTGGGAACTGGGTGAACTTTATGAAAAAGGAAGCAATAGTGTTTGGGGCTGATTAGATGTAGAATATGAGGGAGAATAAGAAATTAAAATTGGATGCAAGCTCTCAAGCCTGAGGAACAGCAGGATTTTGATACTGTTGCTAGAGAGTGGCCGTTAAGCTAAACTAAATGGATGCAGTGGTTCGTTGTTTCTAGATGACAGGTTCAAATTTAAATGTGAAATGTGAGGTGCACGGTATAGAAACTGAGATGTCGAGGAGGCTGTTGAGATGCCAGATGGTGCATGGCTCTTCAGAGAAGGTAACGTATAGATGTGGATCTAGTGAATTAACTCCAGAGAAATGTTGGTTAAAACCCCAAGAGTGAGCAGTGCATGAATTTTCTAGCAGAATCTTCCTTCCTGACCATTTTCTTTTCTTTTTTTACAGAAACTAAATGCACTTTTTTCTTTCTTTCTTTCTTTTGAGCATGAATTATTGGTTGCATTGTGTGCAAAGTCTTAGTGATAAATGAATAGGTTTCAGGAGGTTTAAATATTTTTGCTATTTCTGGCAAGAAAAAAATTTATCGGAAGCAGAATTTCCTTTCGTTTGCCATTAAAAACTTCCCTTTCCCACCAAGTTTCTTCTCATCACGATCTGTATTTAACACACAATTATTCAATCAATCATATCTTTATTGATATAATGGACCATTAACAAACAAAAAAGAATGTTAAAGAAAATCAGGCAGGCACGTGACACAGAATTGACTCTTCTGTGTTCAAATCCATGGGGTCCTGGTTAGTGCAAGAGGAGGACTGTGTCTTGGGAGGGAAGCAGGAGATAGAATTCTACTAGTACCAGCTCTTTCCAAATGCACAAGGGAGAAATCTTTATCAGGAGAAGGTGCTTGTCACCATTTTAGGTGTGAAATCCCAAAAGGGCTTGTTTTTTTAAATCTTTACTTTTAATTCTGGGCATAAGCTATAAGGGAGACCATCACATACAAGTGTGAGCAAAACAAATGACAACATTTTTATGAAATAGGTGATCACCAAATAGAAAAATGGACTGATTTGATGTGGCCAGCAGTCTGGTAATTTGTAGTTAAGTGGTAAATAGAAAGGGGTCAAGGGAGTAAATAAATTCAGAGTAGTCCATTAATAAATTATAGTCCTAGAATAAACATTTTGGCTGGATTAGTAAAGGAACACTGATGCAAATGTGTTCATAGCAGGTGCTATATGCATAGGAAACTCATGAAAATATTAATTAAAAGGATTTTAGGCAAGAAAAATGGAAACCATAGGGAAATGCTTCACCTAAAATATTTTAGTAGAATTCAGTTGTAGTGATATGCTATTCCCATCGAGTGTTTTCTTCTTGTTTTAATTCTAATTAATCTTTGTCTGGATGCTTTTTTGGTGATACCTACAAAAGGAAAAGAGAAAAACTTTATGCATGAAGACATGATTTGTTGTGTTACTTTATCTAAAATTTTCTCAAATATCTTTTAATGTTTAAAACTAAAAAAAATGTATCTTTGTATAGAACAATCTATTTCTAAGGATGTCACTTTGCATATATGAGTTAGCCAAAATGGATAAACATGTTGTTGGTTTTTATTATTTTCAGTTAGAAATGCATGATCCTTTTATTAAAAATGTGAACATGTGCCTGTGTATGGTTGGTGGAATATAGATGATTTTATCTACATATTAACACTATTCTATAAACATGCATAATTTTTATATTCAGAAAAGTAATATTTAATTTTGAGCATTATCAGAAAGCTTAAATATATTTGGTATAATCCTTTAAAATGAAAGTTTAGTATGCAATATTAAAAGAATAAAATGGTTTTCAAAAATTAATTCTTTTTCTATGAAGATATATTAAGGGGAGTTGCAGCTAATAGATCCAGCAATATTATCTTAATGTAGTTGAAAAGGGAACATTTATTAGCTAGATCATAACACTTTGTTTCTTATAATAAATAGAACTAATTTCATGATATCTTTTTTAGATTAAAATTCATTCATAATTTCAATACAATTGTTTTTTGAACACTAGTGAGTTAATTGGAAGAATGTTTTCTCTACCTTTTTTACAAGCCCTAAGACATGACTTTTCAGAAACAAAGTTGTTTTCATTCCCTCCGCATCCACTGTAATTAAATGTGAGGCATTTCCCAACACTCGAATTGTAGTAGAATCTCTTCTCATGGGCTTTGCACAGTCCTCTGTCTGCTGGGGTCAGACACCAGGAGGGGCCATAAAAGCCTAAGAACATGAAGAAAACATGGTAAGTCATTATATGATAGTTAATTTGAGACTTTCACAGTATTGGCTTTAGATGAGTTCTGTGGCCTTTTTATGTAAAACAGCAATCTGAATGAATAGTACTACTTAGTAAAATTCACGTATTTCAATTCTACAAAAATGCTAAAGCAATCTCCAAGTGTCTGCTATACTGAGACCTTTCTCCAACAAATGAGAAAGCAGACACATTTGCTAAAGGAAAGTGCTATGATTGCTCTTTATATGCATAAAAAGTAGTATGTGACAAACGAGTAAACAGTTTAACTTCTGAAAGTTTGTTAACAATATACATTTTTTAAAAACTATTGATATTTACATGTCATTTGTTCATGAATGATCAACTTTAATAAAAAAGCCCTGACCTGATGAGCAGAATTCTTTTTTCTTTAAATCATTTTTTATTTTTCAACTACAGTGGACATACAATATTATATTAGTTTCAGGTGTATACTCCAGTGATTGGACATTGTATAACTTACTAAGTGATCATCCCGATAAATCTCGTGCCCATCTGACACCATACAGGGTTATTGGAACATTACAGACTGTGTTCCCTGTGCTGTGCTTTACATCCCCATGACTATTCTGTAACAACCAATGTGTACGTCTCAATCCCGTCACTTTTCACCCAGCCCCCCTACCCCCATCTGGCAACTGTCGAAATGTTCTCTGCATTTATGAGCCTGCTTCTGTCCTACTTCTTCACTTATTTTGTTTTTTAGATTCATTTGTTGATAGCTATGGATTTATTGCCATTTTATTGTCCATAATTTTTTATCTCTTTTCTTCTTCTTCAATAAGACCCTTTAACATTTTATGGAGTCCTGGGTTCCTAAAGAAAGGGCTGGAGATGGGAATCTGCTTCTGGGCGAGGCGTGGAGTTAGTATTTACATGTGGCAAATCTGCAGAGCAGGAAAAGCCTGTGTCTTCATTCATTAACGAGGAGGAAGCAGCATGAAATGGGCAGAAACCCACGTTCCCTGTGTAGGAGGAGGGAGGGCAAGCCGTGGGCAAAAGTGCTCTGGGGAACTTGCTTTGTTCTGTGTGACTGGACCATTCTGATGAGTGTAAAATGTAGAAGGTGGGCTAGCAAGGTATTTAAACTGAAAGGTCACGGGGAAGAGACGGTGAGGAACCTTGTGTGGACAGGGAGGCCTCCACAGACTGAAAAAGAAAACAATGGGTAGATATTTATTGGGTTGTATTTTTAGTCTAGATCAATGATTTTCAACTGGTGTGCTACAAAATTTTTAAAACATGCCATACCTGAATGTTTGGTCAGGGGCACTGCCCTCTTTTCCCTTAGATTGTCAAATAAAAACAATGACAATGACCACCACAGCAGCAGCCGTGTGGTGTGAATGCCCTGTACTGAACCGTAAACACAGATCATATAATGGAGCTGCATCTTATTGGTCACATCCCATAAGGTTGTGCCTGACTGATTAATTCTTAGTACCAGAAATCCTTATATAAAGTATAGGCACCTGATTTTTTAAAAAGTCACTTTGGAGGAAAAAGGGTAGGTAACTACTATTTTTTTTGTAAGTCAATCAAAATTATACCTATTTTTTGTCATATTGGCAAAAAATGTATTTTTTGGTGTACTGCAGAATTTTAGTAACTAGTTTATGTGTGCCATGAGATTAAAAATGTTGAAAATCGCTTGTCTACATACTGCCTAGTCCATGGTTAGAGTCCACAGTTATCTTCAACCAGGGATTTTTCTAAACAAAGCCACGAAGAAAAATTACAAAGCCATGGTTAAATTACAAATTATGAAACTCGTGAGTATAGCTTATTTTAAGATAATTATGTCATAATACATTAGCAACACTTTTCTTCATGTCATAATTGCCAAACTGGAAGCCTTATAATGGTTTTTTTTGGTTCCTTGATCGGCTTTTAAGGTAGAGTGAGATTTTAATAAGAAAAAGGAGATAGAGGGGAACGTGGGGGAAGGAAAGTACAAAGGTGAAAACATTCCTGGTTGGATTGGGCTACTTTGCAAATGCCAGGCTATCTGAAGAACAGCGCCCATGGAGAGTACCGTGGGGTGCAAGGCTGGAAATCGAGAAGGCCCTTGAATACCACTGTATTTGGATTTTATGATGTAGACATTAATGAACCACTGAGAGTATTGAAGGATGAAAGAGACCTGAAGCAATTCTTGATACATGAAGCAAACTCAATGAGGCATGTGTAGGTCGAATCCAGCCGGAGACTTGCAACAGAGAATATAAAATGACCCTAATTAAAGCAGTTACAGTGGGAATGGTTAAGTTAAGCACCAGACTGAATGTGAGGAAGGGAAAGAGCTAGGGAGAAGACAGTTCTACTTTTCTAGCCTGGTTCCCTTAGAAGATGGAATATTTTTTAATGTATTATGAAACAGTTTATAGGCATAATTTAATCATTTGTAATTTTATCTTGGCTTTCTTCCAGTGTGCCTTTACTTAAAAATTCCCTGAGTGAAAATGGAATTATGAACTATGCCCATGGATTAATCAGCATCTAGGCAAACGGGTCCATGGGATGTTAGATAGAAAGTAAATCCATGTTTTGAGAAGACAGAAACATTTAATTTGGACTTCAATGGAAGTACAATATCATCATGACTCTGTCTTCCCATAACATTTGTTCTGGTGTCTGACTTAGCATATAAGATAGGCATTGAAGTCATGTATGTGTCTGTCTCCCCCCATTTCACAGGCATGCCTGTAAAGGCCAAACCACCATCTATTTATTGTTCCCAGACTCCCAGCCCTCATGCCAATTCCAGTCACGGAGGAGGGACACAATATCTGTTGAACTGAAACTAACAAGTGTAACATCTCCACCTCAGGTTATAAAACAAAGTTGGACATACGGGTTTGCAAGTCCTCTGATTAGAAATAAGATTCAAAGATACAAAAAAATTATTGGTATTTTATAATTATATTTTAATTTACAAGTGCTTTATGTTATTTGAGAGAATCATAATATTAAGTAATTAAATGAAGATACTTCAGATCAAGGTCACAGGCTTTAGTTATATTAAAAATTATCACTAATGAAATGTATATAAATAATACCTCTGATTATTTTGTTTCCTGCTGTTGACACTGGGTAATCATCATCATCACCACATAGAAAACCTCAAATATTAATACTTTTGAGCTTTATTGTGTGCTAAACACTGGGTTAAAACTTTTACATATGTCATCACAATCTCCACAAAATTTTTAAGACATATTACTCTCCACATACAACAAATGAGGAACCTGAGGCTGAGGGTCCTGTAATTTTTTTCAAGGCCACAGAGAGACTTGGCAAATAGCAGAACTAGAATTTAAACCCACATCTTTCTGCCCATAAAGCCAACGCTCTAAACCACTATGATACGCCATCTGAAAACTAACTAGAAAATAAAAATAACTAAGCAAAGATATTTTAATAATTACCAAATAAAGTTGCCTCAACTTCCCCTTCATATTGGATTCCCTGATTTTCTTTTCTTTGCAGTTTAAGATCAGAAAGCCTTAGGTGCTTCTCATCCTCAGTTACATGCATGAAGCTGGAATTTATCAAGTTTGAACAGGAGAAATATATCTAATCAAAACAGCTCATCAAGCAAGAAGGCTGGAAACAAGGCTTGGGAGTAACACTGCTGAGCCAAACGGTATTCAGAGAGCTCAGGCATTTGAAGGCAAGGATTATTGAGTTGTCATGTTCACAGTGGGCTGATTCTAGAAATAACAGACCCAGCTCCCTGGCTTTAATGAATTATGTGTTCCTATTTGCAATGGCCAGTCAGATTCATTTAATGGCATTAAGATGTGACAGAAAATTAGCAACCTCGTTCTGTTGTGTCCCCAGAAAAGATAGAGTTGGGATTTTCCTAAGAAACACACATTTTATATCAATGCTTCTCAAATCCATTCCTGCAAAGATTATCCAGTACTCAAGAAAAAGGTCAGTCACTGAATTAATTACACACACCGCAGGGTAGCACAGGCTTTTCTAACCTATTCCTACTCCATTCCTAACTTGCCCTAGAATAGTCAATACCAAATTCACGTTACAACAGGGATTTTATTTTAGCAAAAAATATGTGCCATCAAATTAGTATGATTAATTTATTAGTTTTTAGTTTGTATTTTATCCATTTGTGCATAAGTTTTGATTTATGGTTATATAATAGTCACAGGCATAAGAAGTTTATTCCTACTATTTTCCTTGTTCATATAAAATTAGTGTCATTCAAGTTAACTTGGTTTACAGATTAGAAGTTTGTGATTTTTTTCTCCTTTAAAAGCATCTATATTATTTATGTTTTGGAAACATGTGTCTGGAGAAATCTTATGACCAGGGCAAAAAGTTCACCCTTGTTAAAAACCAGACATGGTCCAGGAAGAAAGGGATTAGCAGAAGGAGTCAGTGGTCACCGAGGGTGACTGTGCTTGGATGGCAGCAAGCTTGGCAGAGGGGAAGAGCTGTATTTTGTTTCTCACCAGCTCCCCTGCCAGGAAGTAGCGGGTCTGGTGGATCCTCTCCGCGAGGTCTTATCTATTTTTGGAAAGCCAGCTTATCTGAAAATCAACATGTGAAGCACCAGATCACCATGCAGGCATATTTAGACAGTAGGGGAAGTTTTTATGCTTGTTGGTCTGAGAACACATTATGGAAAACAGGATGCTTCTTCGGGACAGTGGAAGCGGGTTGTTGATGAAGTGCGGCTTTCAGAAGCATCAACAGTTGTAGTGGTTAACTGGGGTGTGCAGCTTACAGTCTACCCGGGGGGGGGGCAAAATGGGGCTCACAGATGTGAGTATGCGGAACAGTTTATTCTTGTGTTATTATTAATGTATTTATTGTTGTATTCTTTATTATTATTAACCTACTTTTGCCCACCCCTGTATATAGCATAGCATAGCATAGCATATATGTTATGTTATATTATATTATTATATTAATTATATTAATTATATTATATTATATTAATTATATTATATTAATCTGATCTCTGTGATTATCTATTCATCCATCCCTATTTATTGATCTGATGTCTATGTCACCTGGTTTTCCTGAGCCAATATTAGGTCATGCTTTTTTTGGTACATCATATCCCAACATATATATGATTTAAAAAATTGAAAGATTTAAAAAATAAAACTACTTTACATATCCAATTACAAAGCCAATTTTCTGTCAATGCATACATATTTAAAATAGATAAATAACATTTTTTTAGCACCCCCTTCATTTTCATTAGTGTTTCAGCTTAGATTACACATGATTGTTGAAGTAATCTACACGTGAAAGATTGATGGTCTGACCAAAACAGATAAGACTGAAAATGGAAGGGACAGGAATGGGCGTTTCATTGGAAAAGGCAATGGAGTTTAATGACTGACTAGAAAAAGAGAAGTGATCAAAGTTTACCAAGCCCTCTTCTGGAATGATTGGAAAGATGGTGACAGAACTCAGAGTTTGAAAAGCTGGCAGTATTGACTGGGATAAAGAAAAATTATACAAATAAAATTCTTTTGGCTTTGCAGCCCTGCGATCCTTCTGCATGCCAATATCTCAGCTCAGATAATGTGCTGTCACTTGTGCACAGGGACGTGCTTACAGACTCTTTTGTGAAAATCTCTGTAAGAAAGAGTAAGGTTCAATCTTTGAGGTCACCTAAGTAACCTATTAATATTGAAATATGGAAATAAAAGGAGAAAATTAAACTTCAATTGTGCTTAATACCCATTCAACTCTCTTGAATGGAGAGGGCTCAGTGGAAAAATTATATTCTCAAGCTCATTTGCAATATTATGGAAGTAAAGAGTAGATAACAAGAAAGAATTACTAAACCATTTTCTAGTGACATAAACAATTATAGAATCTAAGGACCTCCGGCATTTTGACTATACCACATTGTCCAGCTCCCAGGGAGATGTTGCATGCCCTCCAGCACATCTCAAGTGCTTTTAGAACAGGGCTGAAAGGCCTGTGATGTAGAGAATTTAATCCCAGTCATTTTTGAAGACCTCACATTAAAAATAAACACTTTACCCTTTGGGACAGCATGGAGGGACCTGGAGAGGAGTACGCTAAGTCAAATAAGCCAGTCGGGGAAAGACAAGTACCACATGATCTCACCCATAGGTGGGATCTAATGAACAAAATAAACTGATAAGAGATCCAGAGACATAGAAACATGGAACAGACTGACAAATCTCAGGGCAGGAGGGGTGGGGAGTGGGGGTGGGGAGGGATTAACCAAAGAATTTAGATGCTTATATGCACGACCTAAGGACACAGTCAACAGTGTGGAGAAGGCGGGGTTTGGGGGGGTGGATGCCGTGGAGGGGATCAGTGGGGAGAAAAGGGAAGACATCTGTGAGACTTTCAACAATAAAGAAGAATAAACACTTTACAGAAAGAAATTGATACTTTAGGTTTCATAATTAATCTTGATTCTTAGGCCGGGTTGGGGGTGATACAGGAAGGTGGTGATGCGGGGTGCAGGTGGGGTTGAAATGAGAGGCCTGAGGCAGGGCCTGTAGGAACTTAACCCTCCCCTCCTCTGACGCGACAACGTTTCAAGTATTGTGAGCTCTTGGTGAGCTCTCGGATGTCATGCCTCCTTTCGCTTTCCAGTCCTTCTCTGCACATGCTTCCAGGTCTCTATGCGACTCCTAAGCTGTGGCATTCAGAGCTGAAGCAAGCCCCATGCTCGTGTTGAGGTCAGTGTGGGGCTGAGCTGGACACTGACATCCTTCATTCTAGATAAGTCACAGTCGACAATTTGCAGTGCTTTAAATTCATCTGCGCAGAAATTTTGTTTGCTTTCTGTTTGTTTGCTTGCTTATTTCTGTTGTTGTTGCTGTAAAGAGAGATGCTCAAAGACGTTCTGATTCTGAGCCCCATCGGATTCTGAAACATGGCCAGGGTGGAGAACCCCTGGCCCAGACACCGTGTCTCTTTCTAGCCTCAGGTTGCGATTTTAATAGCCACAGAATGCTTTCAGCTCATGCCAAGTTTGCATTTAACACTTTCACATGGACTATTTCTAAGCAACATCTCCGATTTATGAATGAGCGCATGCGATTTTTTAAAATTTAGGTAGGAGGAGCAGGACCCTACGTTTACTCTGTTAACTTTCAGTTTTTTTAGGTTGTTTTTAACTATTGAGATATTTGTGGTTTGTGGTTATGTTTTCCAGCATTTTTACTGTTTTACCAGTTCTGCAATTTTGTGGGCATATTTGCTATAATGATTGTTTAAATTTGAGTACTATGTTGACAGGGTAGAACCCAGAAAATAGATCTGCAGAAGTCCAAAAGAAAATGTCCTTCAAAGTGATACAACCTTTGGGGATGGTTTATCAACAAATTCCTAATCTGTCCTGGGACTAACACCAGAGACCTTGCCCAGTGCCTCACGCAATTTAAGGGTACATTCGACTGCCTTTGAGGTACTGCTGCCACTCTAATGACTTACCACCAGACACAGGGGCTGATAATTTATAGAAAAATTTGGCATAAAGTATCACATGTAAGTTTCATGTGATATGGAATCAAAAGCCTACTTCAAAGCATACTTTAAAATAGATTAGGAAAATTATTGCTTTTATGAGATTAAATGTCTTAAACATGTTGACTCTCAGTGTTTCAACAGACCTATTGTTAAATAACAGAACAGGTATGATTTTTTTTAACAGCACAATTTTAATATACATTCTACTTTTATTGTTAACATGATATTTTTCTGGCAGCAATTTTTTAAAAATAAAATTCTTACCTAAACCTCTGGCAGCGGTGGTAGGCCGAGGTGTCAGGGGTTCAGTAGGCACAGGGTCAGGTTGGGTTCTGTCATCATTCGCTGGAAAATGTATAGCCAGTTAAAATATGGGACATTGTCACAAGCTCATAACCATATGCAAAAGCAAAGCAAGCAGTTGTGTTAAGAAAAGTAAACTAGAAATTTTATTCACGTTTCTGTGTTAAATTAGTGTACAGTGGATCTTTTGAAAAATTTTATATATACATATCTAAAATAAGATAATATTTCCATGAGTAACTTTCTAGTTCTTAGTAAAAATAAAGTATAACAGTTAATGTTAAGATCATTCCTTTAATAAATTTTATGGTCACATAAAACTGATTGATTTTAGGTGGAAGTTTCAAAGGAACGATTTGTCCTCAAATTGTTATAAACTTAAGGATTTCAGACTTAATACAGTATTCTCAGGAAAGAAAATTAAATAATGGGACATTAAAAAATACAATGTTGTGTCTATGGAAACAATTTTCCTATTTTGTTAAATATTTGTACTTTAAAAAATTTCTTTAACATAGTGACTAATTTCTATCGGATTTAATAAATACAGATGTATCTCCGTTTGTATGGCTAACAAAAAAGCTGGGTAAACTTGAACATCTTGTAAGATGCCTTATTTTTTTTAAATGCCTATAAATGAAGTAAAATGACATGAGAAATAAACTTACATGCAACCTCACAGGCGCCTTGCATTCTTCCAACGTTACCAAGTTGTTTATATTGCCAAGGCCCCCCATAGGAGAATTTTTCACACTGCTTTGACTTATTGTTATAAAAATACCTAAGAATATGAGCTCGACAGACCTTATATTTTTCTGCTTCTTCCAGAAAGCAGAAAAATGGCCTTCCTAGAAATTATAAAAGTATCAGAAAGCAAATTTCTTTTTTATAAACAATTTAATTATTTAAATGAAATGTATAAATAACTGGCCGTGTTGAAGTTATTTAAGGAATAAACATAAAAAATTAGGGATAAGAGGTAAACATAGAACTTGACAACTACAATATTAAAATCATCTATTTTATCTACTGTGACATTTAGAATAAGGAAGATGCGACTATTATCACACATCGTTGCTATTGGAATTTCAAGTTCTAAATTCCTCACGGTAAATTAGTAGGGCATTAACGACCAGCTAGTCCATGATTTGAGAGAATAAAAGATATTGGCGTATTTTCCCCTTCGTTTGGAAGTATAAAATATTATGGCCAAAATTTGGTTTAATTATTCTTTCCGTTAAGTTTATGTGTGTCAGCATTGAGGAAAGGCCTGTCAATATTTCTCATTTTGGGCGTGAGGCCCCCGGGGCCCTGCACCACGCTGCTCGGGTGGGAGTCCCCGTGGGAGAGGCGAGCGGCTGGGAGGCCCGGCCGCGCCCCGGCCGCCGCGCGCCCGAACCCCGAGCCCCGAGCCCCGAGCCGGGCTCGCACCCGCCGCCGGGAGAGGGCGCTCGCGCCCGGCTGGGCGGCTGACCCCCGCCGGTGCCCGCAGCCGCGGCGGCACAGGGCCCGCCCGGAGCCCGCACAGGGCCCGCCCGGAGCCCGCACAGGGCCCGCCCGGAGCCGCAGCGCCTGCGCCTCGAGGGCGCCGCCCCTCTGCCCGGAGCCGCGCTCGGGGGGGGGGGGGGCCGGGGGGGGCCGGGGGGGGTCGGGGGGACCGGGGGGGGGTCGGGGGGGGTCGGGGGGGGTTCGCTCTAGCGCGCGCCGTTCCTAATGCTAGTGTTTCTGCGCAGTTTCAAACCTGGAAAAGCCAGTTGCCTATGACAAAGGTTATAAAATGAAGCCTCCTACTTTAATACAGTGGAAAATATCTATTTTCTATAACTTCTCCAAGTACCAATTTAAAAGTTATTTTGTTTATCATTTATTGCCTCTTGTTTCTCACGATGAATGTTACTATTATTCCCATAGTAACAATTTGTAGTTAAATTTAATATATGGGAAGAACAAAAAAACCCCAGTTCTTTAATTTGTCTAATACCTCTTTATAAGACAAAGAAAATTACATTCTATTGGTATCATTTTGATTTGTTTTGGTTTTAGTATGTACTTCTTATGAAATTTTAAATCATCTTAAAGGATATAAGAATTCTGTGTTTGACAAAAGGGAGTAGGTAAAAATATTGCATATAAACCACAGAAAACAGGAGCAAATTAGAAGAAATTTTAAGAAATTATAAGAAATTATAAATAAGAAGTCCAACATCTTGAATTGCTATTATTTATATGAGGTCCTGTTGTAGGACATACATTTATTTTAGGACAAAGTCAGAATTGCGCACATAAAATATTTCTGCTTAGGCCTACAGTTTAAAACACTTATGGTTATAAATCTAGAAATTTATGCCCCATATTTCTCAGGTAAGTAAATTAACATTTCTTTTGAATCTGCATATACAATCTTTGCTCTAAATTGAGGCTCAGTTAAAATTCACTAACATAGAATGCATAATTTAAGTCATATACCAACTTCCACAAGCCACATCATTTTCACTCTTAAATTATGTTGGAGGCTGCATATTTGGAAATTGTCTTAACTAAGCTTGCTTTCAAAAAAAATTCATGCCCACACTCCTCAGATATATAAAATGACATTCCTATTTAATTAGGAACTCCTAATTAAATTCTTATTTAATACAAACAGTAAATAATATTGATAAAAGCTATTATTTATTGTTAAATATCTCTACTTAATTTGCTTATGATTGTTGACAACTCAAAGACATATATCCATTCAGGGTAATATTGAATAAAATTTGGTAAAGCCACACAATGCTGAGATTATCCAGAAATAAGAGATCTGAAAACTAAAGTAAGACTGGCAACATCTACGTCACTGTTTGGGACATGTTAAAATATCATGTGTGTGACCCTGCATTGTGACTAATTTGATAATAAACATCATGCATGCTGTGTTAGAATGAGAGTAAACATAGTGTTTGAAGCCTTCCCTACCAAACACTAAGCATGTTATTTCTAGTTTTTCATTTTTATCTACTAACAAAACACCATTTCAAAGATCACATGGATTTAAGATGAACCTTGTATCAGAGAAACCTAAGAACTGAATTTGTTAGTGCCTTAAGTAAATTATACTAATGAGCACACAAATGAATATTTACCATCGACCAATGCTTTCAGTGCCTTTTCATAATCTGCAAGAAAAAAAAGCGTATCATTGATCACAGTCTATAAAATAATGTCATGAATTTCAATTTAACAAACTAGGATGATGTATTAATTATCATTAAAATTATTCTTATGAAGAATGTCAATAAATAAATTTCGTTTTATGTCCTCTAAGTATTAAATTATTTTAGTTATTGTAACCATGAAGCCATCTTGTTTTATCAGAATAATGTCTTAAAAGCTATTAAAAGCCTAACATGTTAAAAGGCCTAACACGTTCAAAATTTTGACCAGTAATTATTGGGAGTTTATCTCAATAAAAAGAGATAAAAGTACATACAATAAAAAAAAAGAAAAAGAAAAAGAAAAAAGTCTTAATTAGATTAAAGCAGAATACAGTATTCAATAAAGTTTAATGAAAATAAATGATGTACTTTTAAACCTTATAACTTAGCAACAATATGAAAAGTTGGGTTCAGTAAAATCTACATAGAGCAGCATGAATGATATTTCTTTTCTACATTATTTCAAGGTTCCAAATAAAATGATTTCACTTTCTACATGCATTTCTGCTCTCTAATGCAGCTCAGAATTTTCTAATGAGGAGCTAGTGAAAGCCTCACATGGGTTCTCGGATTCATTATCCTGACCGTCAGCTATGTGATCACTGTATTGATAAAGTCTAAGTCCACGTGACTGACAATGTCTGCCCTGCCCACTCTTAGCTGCTGAATTACACTCACTTCACTGCAGATATAAAACTTGTTCTGCCAACTTAAATGTTTTTCTTCCATCTTCATTATGAAGAACATAAACCAATAAATGGGGCTTAATATATTTTATAATGACTGATATAAAAAAAATAGTGAACATGAATGCTGAAAACATGGGGGAAAAAAATGAAAAATTCCTAGAGATTTTAAAATGGTTTACACTTATTTTTCTCTAAAATTATCCAATGTGTGATTAGATCTAATAGCCCTAAAGGCCTATTATCTCCTGGGAGATAAGTGTCCCCAGAAACTCACCTACTACACATGTTTTTTTGCACTCTTCCAGGGTTTCAAATCGATTCTTATTTCCTCCGCATCCCCCATATATAAATTCTTCACATTGTTGAGTGCTACTGTTGAAAAAATAGTTCCTCAGAAATGCTCTGCATGGGCCAGTCTCCTCTCTATATGCACAAAATCGATGTACAAGCCTCAGCGATGGTAAATTAGACACTGCAAAGTAAAAATAAAAGCTATAACATATAATCCTTCACCAACATTGTAATAATGTTCTTTGTTTCCTTTTTGTTTCCTTTTTAATAGTTCCAACTTTAAGAAAAGGTCCAATAAAACAGGCTGATATAAGAAACCATAGAAAGTTATTCATAGCTATCAAAAAGATAAAGTTTATAAACTCACCAAATGAGACAGGTTTTAATAAGCAACTATTAAAGGAAAATGTAGAATAACTTTTCTAGACTTATTACTTAAACTTGTACCAGCTGACCGACGTGGAATTAAGTCGTAATTGTAAGGTAACTGATGTAGAGATCTCTTTTTTAATTCAGCCATTTTTTTAAAAAATTATTTTATTTTTCTATCACCATTTATTCCCTCTGTGCCCTCTTGCACCTCCGCCCCCCTCCCCGGCCTTGCAATCGCCACCCTGTGTCCAAGTCCACGAGCTCTGTCTTTTTCGTTTTGCTCAGCCCCTGCCCCCATACCAGAGCTGTCTGTCTGCTGTCTGTCTATGAGTCTGTCTCTAATTTGCTTCGTAGTTCAGCTTGTTCATTAAATTCCACATATGAGTGAAACCATGTGGTACTTTTCTTTCTGACTGTGATCCAGCCATTTCTAAGGGCCGTCATCAATAGATAGTTCTTCGAGTGCCCCTCCCTAATCCACAATTGTGTCGCTTTTTGCACACAAAACAACTCTTTAAATGCAATAGTATATTCATATTCATATACATGTATATATCATGCTTATTATGAAAATTTCCTAATTATGAAAATTTTGGTGTTTGACCAATCTACCTATCTCAGGGTAAATTTATTTTGCTTATCATGATTTTTTTTAGCAACAATTGAAAAAACATAATGCTTTTTATGTTTTAAAATAAAGTGAGGCAATTCTCTGGACTTTGAGTTATAATTTTTTCCTAAATATTCAGTCACTTAATTTTAATCACAAGAATTTTCTGTATCGGGGAGGAGGAATTTGTACATAAGAAAACTCAACTAAAATTTTTAAATTTGATTTTTATCAAGTCTAATAATATTAACAGAGGCCTAATCTTAAATAAATTGCATTTGTTTATGGAATACCTGTAAGAGTGAAAACTGTGATTGGTACAAAATGACTTAAACCAATTTTCCCTTTAGGGGGCAGCATTGTCCTATTAAATTAAAACTGATAACTAAATATCTTCAAAAAAGTGTTTCAAAGCACTATAAATAATTTACTTTGAAAAAAGAAACATGAATGCATGTCACTTTAATATTTTTATATAAAATATTTTTAAAACATGATATAAAATATAAGTTTGTAAATGTATCATCTTCTAGAAGGAAAACCAATTTTAAATTTCCTGTAGTTTTAAAACTGAATTTTCAAAAGAGAAAATATGCATATCATAAAAGTTGAATTGGATAATTTTATCAAAACTGAATTTTCAAAAGAGAAAATATGCATATTATAAAAGTTAGATTGGATAATTTTATCAGCTCTCTCCTACCCTGCATATTTTTGTCAAATAATCAGTTGAATTAATGTCAAGCATTAGCCATATTTAAGTAATGTTAAAATTCTTCATAAGAAATTAACTGAAATGTTATTTTTAATTTCTTATGAGTCATAAAATGGTAAGTCGGCCTTGCGATCTTGGAATGGTTAAAATATGGCTTTTTATACATAAGTTGGTATTGTGCTGCTTGATTCATTCGACACCTTGGATGCACATGTGAATTTTATCTCACCCACCAATGCAGCTTTTAATTTTTAAAAATATGAGTATAATTTACAAAATACCACATCACCCTTTTGATTACTTTGATAACAGAACTGACTATTCTTGTCAATTAAAATAAATTGAACAGAAATTATAAAGCAATAAACTTTTAGACTTAAAATTTAATAAGGTAGATAACATGTAACAGATTTATAATAACACATAGATCTTTATCTACAAAAGACAGCACCAAGCCTAAGTTGCCATATGTATTCAAAAAACCTTTTTCTTATAAATCAGTAATTTTTGAGATGCATTCTCATTGATGATCCCTCTAGTTTTTACTCTTAATGTATTTTATAGTCCTTTATCATCACGCCAAATCTTTTCTTTTACATTTCCCCTATTAAGGTTATACTCCCCCCAAGTTCAACATGCTATATAGCATTTGTGCCATCAGGGGGCGGCAGTGCACCACAAAAATGAGAGTACGGCCTAGTTGTCATTATACTAGGAATAACGGCTGAATGTTTACTGAGTAATCACTGTTCTTCAGATATTTTGTAATTATGTCATTTAACTATCACAACAAACTTACGAGTTAGGCATTATTATCTCCATTTTACAGTTTATAAAATGGCATGCAGAAATTAATTGCTCAATTTGTGCCATAAATGATGACTTGAATCGTCCCCACGTAGTTTTACAGAAGGTATCTCGCACATTCTTAATAACTGCGTGATATTGCATGACTGAGATTCATAAATTGACACTTAGTTAAAGCATATAGACTTCATTATATAATTTCCAATCATTTCTTTTTCTAAAATTCATCTTATAGAAACTAAAAAAACTTTTAATGATGAAAGTAGGTGATGATTTTACACCAATGTCCTAAGGAAAACACTAAGAGCTGACCTTTATTAACTACATTTTATTAACGATCAGCTAATTTTTCACCTCTACATTCACATCTTGATGTCTTTTTCTTCATGAATCCTGAATTTTGCGCAGTGAGCTTGTGACCCACACTTGGGCGCAGCAGCCCTGAAGTGGGGGAGTGGGACCCCGTCTCGTTTTCATTTCTTAACTTGGATGAACCTCTTCGAGAGTCAGTGATCCTGTGTTGATGGTGCGTCGGGCACGGTGCTGGCTCAGCAGATACGATGGCCGTCAGCACATTCGGTGGCAGCGGCCCCCTCTTTCACGGGGGACTCAGATAGTCAGAAAGTTGAGGGTGCTGTGCAAGTGTGTAATGAGATACTTTAGCTTGTCTGAAGGGGTCCGGGAAAACTTTGCTGAGATTTGAAGGACAGACAGCGACGAGGATTGATCTAAAGCCCTGAGGCTGGAAAACACATCCGGGGAATGTCACAGGAATTTCACGTGATGTATAAAACATACAAATATGGTTTATATTTAACCATTTTGGTCACTGACTTCTTGTATTTTATGTCTCTGTCCGAGGATCATAATCTTACTCTCCCACCCCCGTCCTGGGATGCTGGATGGAATGCGCATGATAACCGTGCGGGGCCTGTGTCCTTGACTGTTAGAATCCACACTGTCCTGGGACTTGTTTGGGAACCTAGGGCTTAAGGCAACGTACTAAGAATCTCTGTGTTTCTTCACTCCCTGACCAGAAGGTTAAATTTCTCGGAGAGGAAGAATGCAGACACGTGCTCTTTGCCTTCTCTGTGTCAGGAAGTGTGTCTGATGCTTTTTGCAGTTGATATAACAATGGTGAGATCATGGATGTTTGCATCACTTATTCAGAGATGAGGCCACTGGGAGTCAGGGGGTTTATGGAACTCGCCTAATTTTGCAAAGGTGCTGTGGGGCGGACCTGAGCAAGCTTCGGTCTGTCTGATTCCACACCTTGTAAAAGATAACCTGCCTTTCTCTGCACACTCCCTGCTAATCTTTCTCTCGTCCAAAGAATTGTTTTTTAAAAGCTTATCACCATTGTTTTTATCATTACAATTTCTGTGTTTTTGAGAAGTTTATTTCTTCCTCCCAGCAGGTTGGACTGATAAAAAATAGTTGGCCAATGACTTGTGAGAGAAGCAATGAAATCTTGTGTGTTCTACAAAATGATAGGATGTTATTTTAATGAAATGGTGTAATTCTTTAAAATGACCTTGGCATAATGTGATACGTGATATCTCCTGAACCAAATGGATTCAGATGTGGAAACATGGTATTACAAGATTAATTAAAAACAAAGCAGCCGAAACTGGAAAAGATGGCACAGCTGTCAGCTATGGTCTTCAAGTCTAGCTTTAAAATCAGTTCTGTTCCTTCTCCAGCGGGGTTTGGTCTGGAGAGATCCAGAGATTTTAAGGTTCGGCCTGGTCAGTGACAGGTCAGTCCCGGCAACAATTTCAGGAGCCCCCGGCTGGCTGCCGTGCATTTGCTCCGTCTAATTGAGGGAGATTGGACTCGGCGAATATTGCAAACACCTGCACCCTTCGCCTCCCACTGCTCAGGAGGGGGGTGGGTGATTTTCCCCTGTGGGTTCTTATTTTCCCTCCCATATCCCTTCTCTCCCCGATCTCCAGAATAGAACTCTAGCCATCTCTTTGGAGAAATGAACCAAATGAAGGATTGGAACTCATCTAAAAATGACCAAATTCCTCTTTTTATAAGACACATTATGGTTTTTATTTTATTAAGTAATGTGCCATATTTAAGAATTTGCATAACTTTATATATGGTCACTGGCATATATCAATAGGCCTTTATTGTGCATTTCTGGGTAGGATGTGAGTGCCCCTGTTGATGCTAGCTGGGTTTGCCTCTCACCCCCTGGTGTGCTGGGCTCATCTGGTGTGGGCCTGCATGGGTCTCTGGGCTTCAAGAGGTGGGTCCAGCTGGTGCAGATCTTCCGATCCGCCCAAAGTGCCTCATTTTTAGCTTCAGGCTGACGCAATGTAGCATGTCTCACTTGGCCACTTCCCCATGCCCAGCTCTCAATCGCCAGGCTCGGATGAGCTCCCTTCCTCTTTGTATCAACAGCAGTGCCCTGTGCATGTCTCCATCACTTTCTTTAACACATTGTACTGAAACAACCCATCTACCCTTCAGTCTCTTGTGTGAACCCGAGATTCCTGAGAACCTGGGGTCAGTCACCACTGCTTCCCTAGCACCTACCACAGTTGCAGGCATAAGTATTATTCAGTCTTTATCAATGAAAGTGCACTGAACCAAATCACTTTAAACAGCTGTTAGAGATATGAAATAAGGATGTATTTATAGAGATCTTAAACACACGTACAAGCTATCACTTTGTTCATAATCTCACTATTGCCAATGACTTGAGATTTCTATCAGTTTACTCATTTGCCACAAAATATTACTTAAGAAAGAAATCTATAATAATAATGGCTGTATAGTCTTTTCCTTGTTCTATTGTTTTATTGTCAATATTTTATGTCTGAACACAGAGCTGTATGGGATTAGAACTGATTTCTACTGCCCAGATCTCCTGGTGTCCCACCTGACTAGAGTCTCACATCGGGTTCGTCTGGGAAGTTCTTATTTTGGGAATAAAAGCAAAGAAGAGAGAATGGCTGAAACTTCAGAGGTCTGTGGTTTCCTTCTCCCTCTCACAGGGTGACATCAAAGGGTGACATCAAAGTTCATAGAAAGTTGTTTGTAGAGCCTATTGTTCCTCTCAATGTGTCAGAAATAACTCAGTGGTTAGTGTTATAGCCTGAAAAACAACAACAAAACCCCACATCTTTCTTGCTGATGTGACTTCTTTTTGTGCACTACGGCCTTTTGTGTTTGTTTTAACACCTCACATTACATGTAAGACATTGCCTAAGAAAAAATGTCACTTTGATAAAACTAATTTTCCTATACAATGGAAAGCTCTATATCAAATTTTTGGATTCCAATTAAGAGCTTTGACTAGCATAAAAAATAAGAATGCTGCTAACGTTTTACCTGTAGTGTCTAGGTAGTCCGGATAGTCTTCATCATCCTCATAATCAACATTAAGATGGACAGAGGCACAACTAAGTAGCAGACACACAGACGCCCAGAAAATCTGTTTTTTCTTCATTGTATAAGTCACCTCTGCAACACAGAACCCAGATATATCTGATAAGTAATGAGCTGATGTGGGATCACCAGTGGAGTAGCAGGAATCACATGCATGCCTCCAAATGTAAAGTTTGACCTCTAATGGGTATTCTCACATCTCTCTGTTCACTAATTTCATGACACACGTATTCAGTGAATGTATCTAATAGTATCAAGTGCACAGGTCATATTTCAACCTTGAAAATACAAAGTAAAATAGCAATAATTGAGAGACACGGGTAATTGCTGGTCAACCTAGCTAAGTATGCATTAAGATCCATTTTCATATGTAATTCTATTTGCCACATTTTTCTCATAGCTATTCTTCTTTCTCAGTAATAATTATATTTTAATTTTTCTTGATTTTTTTATTATTAATGTAACTTTCAATTCCTGATCTGTCTTTTCCTTTGCTCTGGTTCTTCTCTTAAAAAAAGAAACACATTTTCCAAATTGTGACCTTTGTTTCCTTTAAAATATATTTCTGTTTTTATAACCAAGTTCCTAACCAGGCCTTCTATGAAATAGCACACAGAGCTGCCAGAAAAAAAAATGTCTAACATTCTAGCCAGATCTTTATCCCAGGTCTTCTACCCTCAACTTGGGGAGTTACCTGATTCAAATGAGTTTCACAAAGTGCTTTTAAGTGATAAACTAACACACTGACACTCTAAGGGAAACAGATATCTGTAGGAGAGTCATATTTCCTATTTCAAAATGACTTAAAGATCCATAGCAAAAAAATAATGAAAAGGCATATTTAAATTTTTTTTTAAAAAGGCCATTTCTTCTTTGGATTCAAAGGTAAAAAAAAAAAAGTGTAATGTTCATATAGCATTATAGGAAGAGAAAAAGGAAGGACCATGTCAGCCACTGGTGCTGCCACAGGCAGGGAGGAAAGAGAACTCCTACCAGTGAACATTCACAAATGCAGGAACAGATGGTCCATCAAAGACAAGGTAGAGAATTCCGGGTTTATATATATATATAGTGAATACAGCTACAATACACACTTTTAAGGTGTGGGAAGCCATATAATAAATAATAAAGTAATAAATTCCATTTTGCTTTAAGATTCATTAAAATCACTAATGAATTCTAACGTATTTTCCTGTTATGCTTTGGAAATGTTGAGGACAGGAACAATGCAAGGATGGGCAGTATTGTCACTTCTGTTTAACATCATATTGCAATACTAGTCAGAGCACTTAGGCAAGAAAAAGAAATAAATGTCATCCAAATTGGAAAGGAAGGAGTAAAACAATTATAACTTGCAGACGACATATGTAGAGAAGCCTAAAGACTGCATCAAAAAACTGTAACAACTAATAAATTCAGTAAAGTTGCAGGATACAAAATCAATACACAAAAGTCTGCGGCACTTCTATACACTAATAAACTATCAGAAAGAAATAAAATAGTAATTTCACCAAAAGAATAGAATATCTAGAAATAAACTTAACCAAGGATATGAAAGGCCTGTATATTGAAAACAATAGGATATTAACAAAAGAAATTGAAGAAGACACACATAAATGTCAAGATGTTCTGTGCTTGTGCATTGGAAGAATCAATGTTGTTAAAATGTCCATAATACCCAAAGCAATCTATAAATTCAATGCAATTCCTATCAAAATTCTAATGCCATTTTAAAAAATGCAACAAATAATCCTATAATTTGTGTGGAATGACAAAAATCCCCCAACAACTAAAATAATCTTGAGAAAGAGACAAAACCAGAGGTATAATGTTCCCTAATCTCAAACTATACTACAAATCGATGGTAATTAAAACAGCAGGGTGGTGGCATAAAAACATAGATTGATGGAACGGAATGGAGAGCCTAGAAATGAACCCCTACATGTGTGGTCAATTAATTCATGATAAAAGAGCCAGGAATATACAGTCTCTTCAATGCATGGTGTTGGAAAAACTAGACCACTATCTTACACCATACACAAAAATCAACTCAATGTGGGTTCAAGACTTGAACATAAGACCCAAAACCACAAACCTAAAAGAAGATAAGGGGAAACCCCTTGGATAGGTCTTGGTAATCTGACACCAAAAGCCACACCAACAAACGCAAAAATAAAGTAGTGGGACTACGTCACGCTACACAGCTTCTGCACAGCAAAGGAAGCCATGAAAAAATGAAAAGGTAACCTACTGAGTGGGAGAAAATATTTGCAAATCATATATCTGACAAGGGGCTAATGTTCAAAATACATAAAGAACTCAAACAATTCAATAACAAAAATACAGCCTGATTCGAAAATGGGCAGAAGAGCTGAATAGATATTTTTCCAAAGAAGACATAAGACAGGTGGGCAACAGGTACATAAGACAATGCTCAGAATTATTAATCATCAGGGAAATGCAAATCAAAACTACAATGAGACATCACCTCACACTTGCAGAATGGCTATTATCAAAAAGACAAGAGATGACGTGTTGGAAAGGACGTGGAGGAGAGGAATCCTCCTGCACTGTTGGTGAAAATGTAAACTGGTGCAGCCGCTGTGGAAAGTAGTATGGAGGCTCTTCAAAAATATATAAAAAGAACTACCATATGATCCAGCAATTCCGCTTTTGGGTATTTATTGGAAGAAAACAAAAACACCAATTAGAAAAGCTCTATGTGCCCCTATGTTCATTACAGCATTATTTTCAATAGCCTAGATATGGAAACAACCTAAGTGTCCAATGGTGGAGAAATGGGTGAAGGAAAAGTTTTATATATATATTATTAAGTCATAAAAAAGAATAAAATCATGCTGTTTTTGACAACATGGATGGGCCTCAAAGACATTATGTTAAGTGAAATAAGCTAGAAAGGGAAAAAACAAATGTCATATGATCTCACTGATAATGTGGAATAAAAAAAAAGTCAAGCTCATAGACACAGAGAACAGATTGGTGGTTCCCAGAGGCAAAGAGTTGGGGGTGGGGGAAATGAGTGAAGGGGGTATACATTTATTTTTTAAAGTATGCACTTAGTGTAGTTTATGGATAGGTAGAGGTTAGAAAGAATTTGGAATACAGTTGAAAGATAAAAATAAGAAAGATTATTTTCACAAAGACAATTCTGTGGTTTTGAGCCTGGAGATGTGATGAGGGAAAGTCTATGTCAGTTGGGAGAGTTATTTTTTTATAATTTGCATTTGGCAAGGTTAATGATCTGACAGTGTTTTGATAATTACGAAGCAAGGAAGAGGGATGTGTCACAGGATGCAAATTGCCTATCCACACAGTACCTACTATGCTCACAAGGACGATTATTTACATTTTTCTACTTTTGCCTATTTTTCATATTTCAAATTAACAATCTTCTTCTCTGGCAAGATGAGTGTTTGGGTTAGTGTAAATGGTAATGTGAAATGGAAATAAAGAAAAGTTGCCAGTCACGGGTTCCCACAATTTAAAATGAGAGCAGCCTCTTATATGGATGACAAGCATTTTTAAGAAATTTCCCCCCCAAAGTATTATTTGCTATTTAACCATTTATTTATGATATTAATATTCTCAAGAGAATTTGTGGAAAAAAAGAGAAGTGGTCTGGATAAATCTAGAAAGTCAGGAGCCAAAAATGGAAAGGGGATCCAAGTCCACTGGAGCTAGAAATAGTTTGGTGATTTGTCTTTGGTGGCTGCACAGAAGAGATCAACTTAAAAGGAACGGCAGGTCTTGAGGTGGGTGAGAACTTACGGCAGGGTTTTACCAGCAGAAAGCTCACGGGTTATAGAGGGGACCAACAGCAGGCCAGGATCATAGCGTTAGATTTCTAGAACATCGTCTTGGGAAAGGCGTGATACAACTAGTACACAGTTATTGACCTATCATTAGTTTTGGGGTACACTCTTCTTATTTTATCATCTTTAAATCTGGAAAATCACATATTGTGTGTGTGTTTATATGATCAGCATGGTGCTTATGTAATTCAAACTTGATATAGTTCAGATTTTCTTTATCGATACTGTTGAACTTTTTTTTTAATAAAAGTTTTACTATTAAACTCTAAACAAAATGAGTACTTTGCCATGTCTAAAAGAAAGTTCATTTTGACTGCTTCTTTAGTTACGGTGTATCAATGAAAGACAGGAGAGACAAAAACCTGCCAACCAGGAAAAGAGAGAAAAAAAACAAACTTGAAGAATAATTCCAATTTTCTGCCCTGCAGTGGCTACTGTTTTTCTCAGCGTTTATTACTTCCATCCACTCAATTTGGCTGATCCCTAGGGGGCCTACCCTTCTGCCCACTAAAACCTGGAGCTTGATTTTATTTTTCCCCTACGTACTTTCTTGGCTGTTTCTGATTTTGAGAGTTTGCAGCACTCCAACACCAAGGAAAATCAATGAAGAAAGGAAACATTAGAATAAAACTAAGATGGGAAGGCGAATGAAAAAGCCTATAGAGCTAATCATTTTCTATATTCCGTTTATGTTTTGAAGTTTGCTTTTCATAAGTAGTATTTTCAGTGGAAAATATAAATATTCACAATGACTGGAGTCTGGACATAGATTCTTCTTAAAAGCATTTCTTACTGGATTTCCAACCCTTGTTTCTAGATGGAGAGTTACTTAGCTTGCATAATCTCACTGAGAGGTTTGAAAGCCAGATTTTTCTCAGGAAATAAGTATTTTCTGAATAAATACATTGTGGGAATGCAAATGTTTAGGCAGTTTCCCCAGAGAGATGTAACGCTGTGTAACTGCACATTTGCCACGTACCAAATTCTAACAAGTCAGTACAGAGCTTTCTTTATCTCTTTGTTAACTTCCCCCTAGGTCCCACATTCCTGGGACACGCAGTCATTACTCTAAGCATTATTTGGCATCAGCATTATTTATCTATGACACTAAAATTAAAACACAACAATTCAATTAAAAAATGGGCAAAGGACCTGAATAGACACTTCTCTAAAGAGGACATGCAGATGGCTAATAGACATATGAAAAGATACTCAACGTCACTAATCATCAGAGAGATGCAAATTAAAACCACAACGAGCTATCTCTCCATGCCTGCCAGGATGGCACCATCAACAAATCAGCAAACCAGTGCTGGCGAGGGTGCGGAGAAAGGGAACCTAGTGCACTGCTGGTGGGAATGCAGACTGGGGCAGCCACTGTGGAGAACAGTATGGAGGTTCCTCAAAAAATTAAAAATGGAGCTGCCTTTTGACCCAGTGATCCCACTTCAGGGAATATATTCAAGAAACCCAGAACATTAATTTGAAAGAATATATGCACCCTTATGTTGTTAGCACCGTTATTTACAATAGCCAAGATCTGAAAACGGCCAAGTGCCCATCAGCAGATGAGCTGTGGGACATTTACACCGTGGAGTACTATGCAGCTGTAAGAAAGAAGGAAATCTTTTGTGACAGCGTGGATGGACTATGATGCTAAGTGAAATGAACCAGTCAGAGAAAGACAAATAACGTATGATCTCACCTATATGTGAAATCTAATGAACAGGGTAAACTGATGAACAAAACAGAAAGAGAGGCATGGATACGTGGAGCAGACTGACAGCTGTCAGAGGGGAGGGGATTTGGGGGCTGGATTAAAGACGATGATGGAGTTAAGCAAAAAACCCAAACACCATGTATATATATGTACAACACATAGACACAGACGACAGTGTGGCAAGAGCCAGAGGGAATGGGTAGGGGTGGGTGGAGGAGGGTGATGGAAAGAGACCTGACTTGGGGTGGTGACCGCACAGTGCAATATACAGATGATGGATTATAGAACTGTGCACCTGAAACCTATACAATTTTATTAACCAGTGTCACCCCCAAAAGTTCAATAAAAAAGAAAAAATTAAGTTTAAAAAACAACTAAAATTAAGATAAAATATCATGAGGTCCCATCTATATGGTATATATACCACATTTATTGTAAGAAATTATATAGAAAGTACAAATTATAAAACATTATTTTTGTAATGACTTGCTATTTTTTGAAGTGGTTTCTTATACATTAGATTACTTTATCTTCTTCTTTGAAATTTATCTTTACTGTTAAAAGTATTACAGATATCCCATTCCCCCCCCCCCCCCCATTTATCTTGACAATAATTCGGTGCAGCCAATGGAGCAGGTATACTGAATCGGTGTTAGAGATACATGATTTATTTTCCAACAGTATATGCTTATGGCTCGCAGGTGACAGGTGGGACTAGATCCTGAACTTTTCCAAAGCATCCTTAAAATAAGATTTATGGAATAGAGACCAATCCAATTCAGGTAAATATAATAAAATATACTAATTACTTATGTCTTTCTATATAATTTCTCTTTAAAATATTACCTTTATTGTGACTTAAGGAAGACGATTAGGCAACATCATCAAAGGAGCTACTGGATAAAAATTGAATTTCCTGGTTGGCTAATCCTACAAATACAACTCAATAACTAATATCACTTCTTACTATGATCATTTTTATAATTTTTGATTCAGTGAGTTGCCCCAAAGTTTCCTACTCCTGGTTTAAACACTATACATCATTAGCGATGATATTTATTATTGTGTAAATATTTCCACATCACTACCCATACGAAGTTAGTTTTGGCCCAAGCCCTAGCTAACCATGTTAGAGAGGAGCGCCTGGGAACAGGGCACAGAAGCTGACCCAGCAGTCAAAGCCTGAATGAGTAGATTAGAACAAGCCTACTCAAGAGAACATCTTTAAAAGAGGCACTTGAAATCTGTTAAGTATCATGTTTTCTCTTTCCTCCCCAAACTTTAGAGAAAATAGAAACCACACACACACACACACACACACACACACACACACACACACACACACACACACAGGTCAGAGATGAAAAGGGGACATTCCTATTTTATTACAGCCCCATTTCAAACATATCATTTTATTCCGCTCTTGAATTACCCAGGATTAATTTTCATATTGTACATTAAGTCTTTGCTTAGATTTTCTCTTTAGATGACTGCTTTTAAGCCAGTTTTCTTACCATAGGGCGGTTAAGTTACAGCTTGTTATTTTAACATTAATAAATCATAATGCAAATAGCAGTTCCCAATAATCTTCATTATCTTTTTTTTAATTTGTATCTCACACTCACCCTAAAATGATGTTGTTATTCTCATTTGGTAGAGGAAGTAAATAGTGATTCAAAATGATAAAATAACTTTTCCAAGAAAACAGCCTGTAAGTGGCACCAAAACAATGCCTTTAATCATTGTTTTATACTGTCGGATAAAAAAAAAGTGTTGGCAAAGAAAATTTAAATATTAGTAAAAATCGTATTTATACATTAACTCATGGATGACTAGTGTGATTTGTTGTCATGAAAGCGGTAAGTAAAGATCTGAAAACGGCACCACAGATTTGATTAAGGCAACCGCCATCCTAGGGGAGCTGTGTTCCCAGCCATTTGGTCGGGTAAGTTTCTTTGAACTCTGAGCACTCAATGCTATAAATGAAGTTTATGTTGATAGGCCAGCTAGTAAAAAAAATAATGAAGAAAAGAGCCTCGATGCTAAAGATAGGCAACCTTCAAGGATCTGGTCCAGGTTTAAGGTTTGGTGAGAAGGCTGAATTAGACCCAGCTGAAAGTGGCTTTTCTTTGCTTTCACTTCAAACCACCCACGACTTAACAGGGATCTTCACCAGGCAAGGATAAAAGTGATTTTGTGTGTGAAGCTTATAGGAGCTGTCTTAGTCTACTGGGGCTGCCGTAACAAAATATAATATATACTCTTGCTCATTTTTGCGCAGCTAATTTCAAATAGACATAAATACAAATGAATAAATGAATTTCTTATTCATGCTATAGGAACGAACCTTGAAAACATTGTGCTAAGTGAAATAAGCCAGACAAAAAGGAGCAAATAGTGTGTAGCTCACCTTATATGGAATATATAGAACAGGCAAACTTACAGAGGCAGAAAGTAGATTAGAGGTGACCCGCATCTGGAGGGAGGCAGGAATGTTGTTACCGCTTAGTAAATGCAGAGTTGCTGTTTGGGTGATGAAACAGTTTTAAAATAAAACTTTCCAGTTATTTCATAGTTAGCCCATGCAGCAAACTAGCTGAGAGAAAATTATCCCTGAATTTCGAGTTAAAAGAATTGATGTACAGGACAGTAGCTTCTGCTCTGTACCATCTGATTCATGATCGCAGCTGAGGTATTACAGTAGAAAAGGGGTTAGGCAGTGAGGGTCTCTGTTATTTGCTAAATCTTTTCCTTTTTGTTGTGAACTTAAAAAGACATTTTCTTCTTTAAAGAGATTTATAGAGAACAATTGTTTTGGGGAACAGTGGTGATGATTACACAACACTGTGAATGTAATGAACACCACTGACTTGTACACTTAAAAATGGTTAAAATAGCAAACTTATTCTATATCTACTGTACCATGATAAAATGGCAAAGAAACTATGAAAACGAATTTAGTTGGAAGAATTCTAGAACCACAATGATCTCTTTATAATTTCTTGATTAATAGAATAAAAAAGCACAACTATTATAATACTGGGATACCTATACTTTAAAAAATGAAAACAAGATATTCCTGATTTGTTTCATGATGGAAGTTGGAACATATTTTTACCTGATAGTGCTGTGTTAGAGGCTAATGTTTTTTGTTTATCACATCTTTATCTTTTGACTTTGGTATCAGCGTAATTCAGGCCTCACAGAATGAAATTTCAAGTATTCCTTCCCTTCTGTTAAATTTCCTAGAAAAGTTAATGTGAAATTGATGTTATTTCTCCTTTAAATGTTTGGTAGAATTCACCAGTGAAACCATCTGGGGGTGAAGTTTTCTTTGTGGGAAGGTTACAGTTAAAAAATTCAATTTTAAAAAGTATAGGACTATTTATTTTTTCAATTTATCTTTATAAAAATGTCCCAATATTTTCCCCCAATTGACCCGCTCTACCTCACTCCTGCTCTCTCCCAGGCCTTCATTGCACTATTGTCTGTGTCTATGGGTTATGCATATATGCATATAAATTATTTGATTAATCTCTTCCTGCTCCACCCCCCCGCCCCGAGATTCATCAGTCTGTTCCACGCTTTCATGTCTCTGAATCTATTCTGCTCATCAGTTTATTTTGTTCATTAGATTCCACATATAAGTGAGATCATATGATACTTGTTTTTTTCTGACTGGCTTATTTCGCTTAGCATAATACTCCCCTGGTCCCTCCATGCTGTCTCAAAGAGTAAGGAATTTTTCTTTTTTATAGCTGTATAGTATTCCATTGTATAAATGTACCACAGCTTTTTTATCTCTAGTCTACTGATGGGCACTTGGGCTCTTTCCAGATCTTAGCTATTGTAAATTGTGCTGCTATGAACATACGGGTGCATATATTCTTTCTGATTCGTGTTTCTGGCTTCTTAGGATATATTCCTGGAAGTGGGATCACTGGGGCAAATGGCAGTTCCATTTTTAATTTTGTTAGATTGCTAGGGAATAAATAAAGCCTTTTGAAGTTGGCCTTTTCCCTCCAGTATTTGTTATCCTGTCCAATTAACTTTTGAATTTGAATAATATAGATATAACTAAGATCGGGAATTTAATTCTTATGAATGGAATAAATTAGTGTTACGAAAACTATAGTTTAATACAAAAACAGTTTTCCAATTCACAGATTATTATTATTTTTTAAATTTAGCAACAATAGATGATTCTAGTTGAAATAGTTGTACAACCAACCAAAAAATAAAGGCTAGAGTTATGGACAATCAGACCAGTAAGCACCAACTGACGTCATAATTCATTTGAACAGTAGTCAGATTTCCCAAAGGAGTATTGATCTAGTTATTGGAGGTAAAACAAATACTTAAAGATACCAGCCTGCACCTTTACAAAAAAATTGTCCAACTCAGCATGCCTAATATCAAGAGGAAACAAATAGTAGTATAAATGTCATAAAGTTCTCCAACAAGATTCTATGGTCACCTGATGAAGACAAATTTGTTCTTTGCTTCAAGTATTTTAAAGTTTTACTCTTACATCTATGTTAACTATCTGTATTTACATTACTGGTTTTTAATCTGTGTAGATCTCTTTGAATATTTTATATCATTTTATTAGCCTATAGGCCCCAAATTAAAATTTCATGCTCTACTACATTTCCAACAATATTATTCAGTCTTTAGTTTAAGGACTAGATGAGATATACATAACATGTCTTAAAATAATAATGTACTAGAATGATGAATTTAAAAGAATCCTAAAAATGTTTTATGAAAGGATTTTGTTAGGTTAAAAACCTTTGCAATAACTCCAGATTGATAAAACTTGACCCTCTGAAGTAAATATTGTGCTTTTACACATAAAATATGACTCTCTGGGCTGTATGCTTCCTGCCTGGCTTTTGCCACTTGTGTTTATATTATCATTTTGTGACTAATTCCCAGAGCTCTTAGTTACAGTGTGGCTGTTGCTTATCTTATCTTTTTTTTTTTTTTTTACATGCAACTGCTTTTCGTCCTCATTTTTTGGTAATACTCTAATACAAATGAGGTTTTTACATAATTAAATAGCTTTTGTGGTAGTTCTGTGGTCATATATTTCTATAGTATGTGCTTTCCTTTGCTACCAGAAGCAAAGTTTCATCACCAAGAAGCACAAGACAGTATGTCATGTAGGTATATAATCTATTACTTTAATTTACATAATTGCTATACATATAGACTTGATTATGTATATTCTTATTTAAGTATCTTAAAATATGAGCTGTGGTCTTTGGAGACTTGTAAAATATTTCCATAAAGAGATTTGTTAATGTTGGCATAAAATAATTTAGATGACAAGGATTCGAATGTTTACATCTCATTTTAAATATCATTAATGCTCATGAAAGAAGTTTCTTTAAACATAAGGCTCTCTGATAGTCTTTATTATATTTCTTTACACATCACTGAATAATAAAGGTAAACCATATCTTCAGAAAATTCAATTAGACGTAATTAGTGAAGGATTGCCACTACAAACTTAAAATTACAAAAAAGGCTACATCTGACCAACTTCTTACAAAATTGTTTATAATTTTAAAAAGCATATGTTGAATATATATTTGCTTAAGAACTAAATGCAAAGTTCTGAGAACTTAATTTTGCATTGCAGTATGAATTGACTTTGTTTACAGAAAAGAGCCAATTTTCCTTTTAGGGCTACAGACCATGGTCCTCCCCTACCCCTCTTTACCTCTCAGTAAGTACCCCGCTTTTCACCCCCCAAAAGAAATAAACGTCACTGCTCATGGGCTAGAAAGCATATTTCCAAGTACTCACATGTAAAATCTCTGAAGAAAGTTCTCGCAAAGATTGTTTTCAAAGTGGAGTTGAGGTTATGTTTTCCCTTCCAGGCATTGAAATGAGGATTGGCCTTTCGTATGTCTTCTTTTAAACAGTTCAAGAAACGGGGGCGTGGAGAATTAGGAAGGGAATGCGACCTGAGCCTCCGGGGAGGGAGCGAGGGCTAGGCTGGGGCCTGCGGGTCGTCCAGCCTCAGGCGCGCCTGCTGTCCCTCCGGAGAGAAAGCCCTGGAGACCTTTGCCCGCTCACAGGCGCTTGGGAAGGGCCAGGCTTCCTGTTTAGGTCTCTCCCACTCTCTTTAGGCGAATTTCCCCAAACCCCTCCAAAGCCTCTTCTGTTGTGGAGGAAGCAGCCAAAGGAAACAGCTTACACTACGATTTCAAATTACTGTTTTTGAGTAACTACTTGTTTTGCTTTCCAGGATTTTTGGAAATCAGTTAAAAAACATACAACTGATTTCTTCATCCAGTTATATATTTTAAAATCACTGTACATTTACTATTACATTGTAATTTAATAAAATAGACTTTGCAGTTTATCTTTTTCAAATTATTTCATCCATATGGTTAGTATATTTACGAAAAAATTCTGAAGGTGCCCCGTTAGCGCCACTCAGCAGTTGAAATCAACCTGGGATCCAGGAGATTTCAGTTCGATTCCTGGTCAGGGCACATGCCCGGGTTGCAGGCTCCATCCCCAGTAGGGGGCTTGCAAGAGGCAGCCAATCAATGACTCTCATCATTGATGTTTCTATCTCTCACCCTTTCCCTTCCTCTCTCTCAGGTCAATAAAGACATATTTTTAAAAAATATTTGAAGGCTGTTGAAGTCCCTCCTTCTGGATAGAGAAGCAATATATTGTATTATCTATTACAGAAGGTCAGGTGGTAAACCCTGCCTCAGTTAGTTGTTACCTTTGCAACTTCAGTCAGTTATTTAAACTCTGTACCTCAGTCTCTGTTTCTCTAAATAATGATAATAGAGGTTCCTAGGTTTGATGTAAGTAATAAAAGGAATGATACATATAAATATATGTTTACATATAAATATGTGCAAAACACTTAAGAGAAACCCACACAGATGGCAAACCTTCAATAAATGCTAGCATGTTTATTGCTATTGTTTATGTTATGTTATATTATTATTCTTTTATGCAATGTGTAAATATTTAAAGATGTCACTCAACATTGTTCTGTGTAGGTTGCTATCATTGAAGTTAACCTTTAGTATTTTCATATGGAATTATGGTCATGTCAGACTAAGATCATTAGAAATTGCTTCAGATGGCAGAGTTTACTTTTGCCATGAAGGCTGAAGTCATTTCATGAGCAAAATCCATTCATTTCTTGTTTTTTCCACCTTGGATTCTGTTTGTGACTTTAACTTTTCTTCTTTCCTCTGACTTCAGTGTAAAAGGTAATCTTTTCTTGTGCAGGTTTTTAATATTTATTGAATAATTATCAGGTGCCTGGCACATACATTATCTCATTTAATTCTCTAACATATGAAGAAGATTGTCTAGGTTTAGGAAGGAGGAGTGGGGTTTGAAGAGCTGTGATTCAAATCCTGGAGTTTGACTTCAGAGTGCAGATGCTCAAATACTACTCTAGGCTTCTCACCCATGATCTGGATTTCATACCATATTAACAGCAAGACTTTGCTGCATAATCAGTACCACACACCCTGCCATTCAAACACATTCCATGTTTCCTTCTCGCTCAGATTGTTGAACAAGTTGCCTGCATTTGGACTGAAATGGACAGTGATTACATTTTTGGCCAATCTACAAGCTCTCTCAGGTAGAAGTAAGCTCAGTCAATCAGATTTCCTTTTTTGGAAACTTGAACTAAGTTATAAAAAAATGTACATAGTAAATGCCAGGCTTTTAACTAAAAAGTCAAGATAAAGGGCTGACAGCCATAATGGTGTGTGCAAGATGATAATGTGGAGAAAGCTAGCTGAGAGAGAATGATGAAAGGAATAAATGAAAAAGAATGTATGACTCCTGAGAGAGGAAATAGAAAGAATAAAATTAAGAGCAAGACTGAGAACAGCAGAGATGAGGAAGCAATATCTGAGCTCTACAGTGACAGTTCTTCATCAGGCCTAGTTTAATTTTTCCTAAGTGCTCAAGAGTGTACGTACTTGTAATAAACCCCCTTTCCCCTAAAGTCATTAAAAAAAATCTCTTTCTTATTAGGTAAAGGACTCTATGTGAAAGAGCCATAGCTAAGCTGAAACTTCCAAAGATTATTGATCATATTTAAGCTGCACTTGGCGTTAGCGAAAACCTTTTGCCGTGTGTTTCCGTGTAACGCACACCTGGGTGTTCCTGGGCTGGAGGGAACCTGGATTTAAAGGAAACTCTTGTTAGGGTAGGACAGCCTGACACTCCCTTACTTACGGCTCTGTGGACTCAGCTTTTCTCTCCCTGAGGCTTGCGTGAGCTCCTTTTTGAGGTTTTCTTACTAGTTGCCATTCCATGGTGTACAACTCAGCCTAAATTATTTGGATAAGAAGGATTTTCTCACCAGCAGTATGCCTATGTGACATACTATCTAAAATTTCTTTGTATTAGTCAGTATTGGGATACTCCAAGTAGACACCTAATTCTAGATACTCTCCTTTTCATTCATCACCATTCTCTGTTAATTTTTTTCTTTCCAACTGTCACACAATTTGAATGTCAGACTCTTCCTAGGAGCTTGTTTATTTTTTGTCCAAGAAACAGAAATAGTCTTTTTTTCTTTACTTGCCCTATGTATCAAGAAACACTTCTTAATTAAGGATCATTAAAGATCTTGTCTATGAAAATACATCAAATGTTTCAAGTTCAGGTAACTATACAAGTGAGAAAAATCTGGTAAGAAGTTGATTCCTTAATGGATTGTGAGGAGAGTATGTCCTGTTGCAGGACAGACAGCACCAAAATTAGGAAGGATGTGAAAAACTAAATTATACAGAAGTTTGGATAAACATCCAAATCAAAATTAAAGTTTATTATGCCAGACATTCTTGTCATGCATTTGTCTGGTCGAAAGAATGTGAGAGATTAAATATTTAATGTTTCCACCAATAACCTTTCACACTCAGAGTGCCCTGCAGCTTCACTCTTTGTCTCAGTCGTCATCTTTTTATCTAGAATCTAAACAATTTACTGCTTGCAATTAACCTTTCCAAAAGTAAATTTCTGAGAACTGATAATAAATGCAAACATTCCACATTTTCAGATTTCATATGTGAAAAAAAAATGGCATTCAGGCTTTATCAAGTTGTACTCCTGGAAACTCGTGTAATAGGTATGATATATACAAATATGGGTACAAAATTCCCCCTGTACTTATTTCATTACTAACAAAATTAATTGAGCTCCAAGACCCCTATTTTTGCTGATGTGGATAATGCAACCTTTCCCATTCTAGGCAGTTTACTACTGACTAAATTGCTGGTTGAAATTTGGTCACTTTCAGGTAAACCCAGGCAACTCAGATGTCCAAGGTCCTCACCCCTTCCCTCTCCCTGAGGCACCTGACCCCTTGGAAGTGTTGGGGTCTGGCATCTGGCCTGCTTGCTGTCCTCTGTCCTGACCATTGTCTGCTGAGAGCTCATTCAGCCTGTTGTGTATATTACAGTGGGGCCAAGATTTTGGAATTAAAAATAGGTTCTTGCTTTAGATCCTAGCTCTTGCAAATTTAAAGTCATAGCTTTTGAGAATATCTTGTATCCTGTGGATTGAAATATCCATTCAGCTAAATTAAATGAAACTTCTGCTCTTTGCTCTTAGCTCTATCCACCAGGGTAAAGAGTAAGGACAAGTATAAATGGAGCGTGGCCAGTTTGGCTCAGTGTTTAGAGCGTCAGCCCAAGGACGGAAGGGTTGACTCCAGCCAAGGACACCTAGCTTGGATGCGGGCTCGACCCCTGGCCCAGCACGTGAGGGAGGCAACAATGGATGTGTCTCTCACATCGATGTTTCTCTCTCTCTCTCTCTCTCTCTCTCTCTCTCTCTCTCCCTGTTCCACTCTCTCTGAAAAGCAATGGAAAAAAGATATCCTCGGGTAAGGATTACAGAAAAGAAAATAAAAATAAATGGGAAAAACATATCATGTAGTTGTAAATCAAAATACTACCTGCTAGAGTCCAGTTGCCTCATTTTAATCCAAATTCAGTATCATGCTAATTTCAACAACAATTGAGATGCCTATCTACAGTATTAAGTATGAGTTTGACGTCTGAGTATGTGATTTATATTTGAATAGCTTTTTTTAACCATTAAGTATCTCAATTTTCTTAATTTCTTCTTTTTTTTTTTTTTTAAAAAAAAATCTTTATTGATTTCAGAGGGAGGAAAGGAGGGAGAGAGAGAGATAGAAACGTCAATGATGAGAGAGTCATTGATCGAGCCCGCAACCCAGGCATGTGCCCTGACTGAGAATCGAACCCCGATCGCCTGGATCCTAGGTCGATGCTCAACCGCTGAACCACGCTCAGCTAGGCTCAATTTTCTTAATTTCTAAATAAATATTTCCAAAAGAAGTCTATCTCATAAGGAAGCAAGGACAATGAGTTTATATGTTAGGGAAGAAAAAATATTTGGCTTCTTTTCCCACTCCTCTCTGTGGTAGATTATATTATTTGTTCAAGAATATTTGCTGCTCCTCCCTCTGGGTCCCTCCTTGGTAAACAGTGAGGAGAGTATATTTTTCTCCAAACTGACATCAGGTTTTGCTACATTACTAACTTCAGCTAATAGAATGAGCAGATTTGAAAAATAAGCAATAGCTAAGCTGATTTTTATGAGCTTTCTGGGAAATTTATTAATTTTATGGTTCAACTTTTCCCCCCCATGTTCTCTGCCAGATGACTCTCATGTCCCAGATGAGAGTTATTCTTTCAAACAGGGTCACAATAGGGAAGAAATGGAGCACTAACACAGATAACCCACAAAGTTGCTTGAAAATAAACCCTTTCTTGGTAAAAGCCCTGTTTATTTTTGAGATAGTTTGATATCAAGCCTAATAGTCAGAAATGAATAATATACTCCCTACCCACATACCTTCTTCCCTTGAAGATATGTTATCATGACTGCATCCATCTTATTACATTATCTAACACTGGACACTGGACTAAATTGGACCATTGGACCCCATACCCACCGTCTCCCTGGTACCCAACCTTCCTTTTCTTTCTATGAGCTTCATTGCAGGATGTGAAGTAATTTGTGGAGGGTGCTTTCAGGAATTTACTGTTGGTAAGCAGTAAACAAAATAAAACAAAAAATAATTATATATTTTTAGTATAAAAAAATAAAAACAATAATTGATTTGAAATATGTTGCAAATTAAAGTAAGTTCTTGTTAAACAATAGAGCAATAAATATAGGATTTTCAGCAATTTTATGGTCACACGCAAGCTGACTCCATCTGTAGGAAAACAAGTTCTCAAATTAGGTTAAACCAAAATAAATACTTGCCTGCAAACCTGAGTACTGGAATCATTATGCCATTTTTGTTTATCTGGTTCATATTTCTTATTAATAAGATAGTTCTTGCTAATTTTAAAATGAGAATGGTTATTGAGAAGTAGTGGAAACAGGTGAACCCGTGAAAGTTTAGTCATGGTTGAGGATTATTTAGCCCTCTCACGAGATTCTCCACAGAACTCTTAGTCATAACTTCCATTGCTGACAAGCAAACATCTTAAGCAGGTGGTTTTCCTTCATCAAACAGAACATCAGAAAAAAACCCAAGAAACTAAGAAAATCAAGAAAGCTAATGTTTGTATAATCTGTGCTGTCAGTGCGTTTCACAGCACAGTCTTGCGTCACTTCACAGCGGGGACACGCTCTGAGAAATGCATCCTTAGGGGATTTTATCACGGGAACGCCACAGAGAACACGCACACAGACGATGGCACAGCCTGCTCCCCCGTGGGCTGGATGACCTAGCCCGTTGCTCCGGGCGGCAAACCCGCACAGCAGGTTACTGCGCTGACTACTGTAGGCGGTTACACACAGTGGTAAATATTTATGTATCTAAATGCACAAAAGGTACAGTGACAATATGGTGCCCCAATTAAAAGTGGCGTGCTTCCACAGAGCGCCTGCCGTAGTGGGGCCTGCAGGACTGCAAGCTGCTCTGGGTGCGTGAGCGATTGCCGAGTGGCTGCGAAGGCCTATGGTGTTGCCCTGCACCCCTGCAGGCTTTGTAAACCGCACAAGAGCATCACCGCAAACACAAGCAATGCGCTGGGCTGTGATGTTATGAGGGCTGCAATGTCACTAGGTTACAGGAATTTTTCAGATCCATTATAACATATGGGACCCCCACGACAGCATGCAGTCTATTGTTGGCTGAAATGTTGTTATGTGGTACAGGACTATAAATTATAGCTACTTATTGATATATTTTTTAAGTGTAATGTCCAAGAAGAAAAATAAAGCAAATGGAATTCCTAGCTACTTCTTTCTGAATTTCTAGAGTTAGATATTCTATTAGATAGCATGATGCGATTACATAGAACCTTCACTTTCATTAATGTGGTTCTTTCCAATTCACAGTTAGTTTATTTGTCTAATTCCTTCTGTGAGAATCTGGAAAGTATATCTATATCTCTAAAACATGAACAAAGAAGCAAATCCTTTTGCTTTTCATTGATGAATAATAGGGGTTTATTATATATCTACTGCTGTGAAAGAAGTCTATGCTAGTAACGAATCTGTTAAAAAGGTATCATACAATCTTAGGTCACAATAAAAAGTAATCTGCATTATCTAGCATAATGAAAGTAATATTCCCACTGCACTTTGTATTATTTTCCTTTCATATCTGGACCAAATTTTAGGAGCGCAACCATGTTATTTAGAACATACACATTAAGATACCTAAAAATACATGTCTCAAAAAAAAATGTTGAAGCAATACAGGTTATTTAATTTTAGGAAGAAGAAGCTGAGAGGGTGGGGAGAAGTATAGTATATATTTTCTTAAAGCATTTAGTAGACAGTTATGTGGAAAAGAGAATAAATATAATCTATTTTGCACCAGAGAGAACAATTATGTGAATGAAAATATTGGGAACACAGGTTTTTAGCTTAAAATCAGGATAACTTACCTACTAATTACAGTTTTAAAATGTGGGGTGAACTGTTCTATGATAAGGATTGTGCCCATTCCTAGATGTAATGAGGGAGGAAGAGTGATATATGGAAGCTGTTCAGAATACACCCTGGCATTGGTGAGAAAACTGGACTAAAAGACCTGGAGAATTACCACCAATGTTCAGTCTTTGGAGTCCTCTCACCCCCTGATTAATAGTAAGAATAATGTAACTACACATATAAAACAATAATACAAGTAACAAACATAACAACAGCACTTAATGTTTATTGAAGGCTTTCTTAATGCCAGCCATTATTCTACGTGTTTTATATTTTTAATCATCATGAAATAGATAATATTGTTTTCCCATTTAGAGAAGGAGATAAATAGTTCAGTCATCGTGCAAATTCAAGGAGCTAGTAAATAAGAGTGAGATTTGAATTAGAATAGCTTCAATTTTAAGCATACAATCTTAACTCTCACGCCACACTACCTCTCTGTTTTAGACAGTGTGTTACCTTTTATATGTTCCTAATCCCATAACAATAGTATTTATTGTCCTTCTTAGTGAAATTAAAAAAAGTTCCCAAGGTCACATCTGTAATTTTGAATTTATGTATAATCTATAACCCAGATAGTCTACTTCTATTATCCTTTTTAGAAAGTACTCACTATATTGTGTACCAGTAGATATGTGTAATGCTATCAAGTGTAATATTTTTGTAGAAATGTAAAATTGAAAACAATTTAAAAATTGATCAACATGAAATATATAAATAAAAAGTAGGTATTCAGGAATATATATGCACATGGCCAGAACTAAAAAAATAAATCAGTAAGTAAAAAATGAAAAATAAACACAGTGTCATTTATGTAAGTTTGGAAATACACAAAAAATAGTACCATATGTTAACTATAGCCATATATGTAGTAAAAGGACACACATTTATGTTAGGTGGTTGATCTGGAAAGGAGCCAAGAGGAACACAACTGGGAAAAGCTATAAAGAATAGCATGACCTTCAACTGTATTAGTAATATTTTGTATATTTTATATAAAAATACTACAAAAATACTATATTTTATTTAAAGTACTATATAGCATAATATGAATACTTTTATAAAAATACATATAAACTACAGAAATGTTAGCACTTATTAGTCATAGATGATCATTATTTGGATTTTGGTATTTTATTTCTTGTACTTCTTTTTACATTCATTCCAAATATTTAAATTAAAAATAAACTAGAATATAAACATCAACAAGAATTAGAGAAAGAATATTTGCTCTGTTCATTCTCTCCAAGATGTTTAATTTTTAAAATGCTAAAATCAGCATAAATACAAGCAAAATAACAGTTTGACATCAAGGTGAAATTTAAAAAAAAGAGTTCGTTATTGAAACGTTCTTCTATTTGATCATTTTTATCATAACATGAATAAAGCACATAGTCTTATATTTTTATAAAACAAAGCTGTTCTCTTTTATAGCCTAGTTTTCAAAGTCAATATGCATGAAGGCAAAAACATATTTTCTGGCTAACTGCACTACCAGCTTTATAGAATCAATAACCAAAAAATATATTTTATTTTTATTTTTATTTTTTTTATTGTTTAAAATATTACAGATGTCCCTTTTTCTCCCCAATGACCCGTTCCACCCTGTTCCTGCCCCCTCCCCAGTCCCTCTCCCCACCATTGTCCATGTCCTTGGGCTGTATATATATGCACATAAATTCTTTGGTTACTCTCTCCCCCTCCACCCACCCGCCCTCCTCCATCCCTCTGACATTCATCAGTCTCATCTATGTTTCCATGTCATTGAATCTATTCTGTTCATCAGTTTATTAGCCAAAAAATATTAATATAATACCATGTGAGACTAAAATCACATTTCTAAATACTGTGATTTTTCTTTCCTATAGGCTTCCTCACAAAGGGGGTGACCACTCTTTGCAAGGTGTGTGAGTTTTAACATACAGCTGGCTCTTCAGCTGTGCCCCAGGAATGCTTGCCAACATATGTCTTCAGAATTTCACTCTCAGGAGCTGCTTTTTGCTCCATTTTTTTTCCTCATGAGGAAAACAGGCAATTAAACTTCATTTGGGGTAGGCCTGCTTAATTCTTTAGAGACAGAAACATCAACTCTGTTCAGTGGGAACTGCATGACTAAATAAACTGACAGTTATGATAGCACTCTAGGCGCCACTTAAGGTTTGTGACATCAAGTATAAATCTTTGAACTAATATTTTGTGGCAGAAGAGAAAGCACATGGAAGAAATTACTTGCGTGCGTGTGTGAGTGCGTGCTTGTGTGTGTGTGTGCGCGCGCGCGCGTGTGTGTGCGTGTGTGTGTGTGTGCGTGTGTGTGCGCTTTTCCCTCTCTGTGAAGTATTGGGATTCGAGATGTCTGGGAGACAAAATCTCTTGTTTCTTCCTGTCTTCCCCAGTTCTAGTGGAAGCAAACCTAAGGACAGGCCCTTCTTGTCCAGCTTGCTTTTTCATCCTTTTGAGGGACTTTTTGAGGAAAACGTCCAGATAGAAAGAGGTAGCCTCCAAGGAGATGAAATTTGGTCAGCAGTGAGAGAAGTCTCTGACATTTGCCCGGTTTTGCCATGTATAATTGCTGCCCCATTACATTATTTTAAAGTCTAAGGTGGATCCCTTTTTCATAACGGTATGGATGGAATTATTGTAGAAATATATGAAACTTTGGGTGGGTGAACGCAAACAAAGAGAGAAAAGGCCGTGGAAAGGAAAGCAACAATGCTGAGAGTAAATGAACAGCCCTGTTCCTGACGGAAATTAACCAATGCTGAGCTCACCTGGGTTTCAATAAATACTCTCTTCCTTCAGGTTATCTGCCTACATACCCTTTGAAAGAATGTCAAGTCTCAGAGGACAGTGGGAAGGAATAGTCTTGACGTCTAGGCTTTCACAGCATTCAGGATCCTGCTGCTTCTGCACTGGAATGTTGAGCTTTGAAGTTTATACTTTTAACAATTTTGTGTTTTCTTCTTTAATCATCTAGGCTTTATTTGTTGTGCTTCTATTTATTTTCTATACTTAATTGTCTGGTCCTTTTGTTTTAATTATTTTGTAACACTGTTCTTCTTACTATATTATTATTAGTACTATAATAATTGCATACTGTATCATGCCCATGAGTGCGAATATAGTACGGTGTAAACCAGGAAAGTTGGGTCTTTATTTACTTCAAGTTAATAAACAATAAACCCTCTAGTCCTCCAGGATAGACTATCCTTCCATTAACCAAAATGGGACTTGGGGACTCTAAGATCGTGACACTGAGTAATTTAATAGGCCCACAGACAAAAATTATTTTCAACCTCAGTCCTACCTGTACTACTAGGACAGACACTGGCAAATTATGTGAAAAGTCTACATTCTCACACCACAATATTTCATGCTGAACCTTCCAGGAACATTATGTATATGTACCTATTTTGAGTTCAGTCTCCACTACTATATTATTTATATTTCTTTATTCATTGGGTCTGAGGGGTAATTATTTGTACCCTAAATTATCTCTTATTAAGAATGCTAAGGGAGTTTGGTGTCAGAGAGAACAATCCTTATATCTCCATTCCTGTTGTTTAAGGCTATAGGCAGGGTGCTAATCCCTTGATAGGTCCCACCCTCAGAGAGCCTGACTGATAATGTGACCCAGCCCAGAATTTCAGAGTATGAGTCCAGCCACTAGCCTCATTCTTCCCTTTATTATAATCCCAGCAGCCTGGATAATAATTTTTTCATTTAGAATATTTATTTTAATTTTATATCTCTTTATTAAATATATGTTTTCACTACTCTAAGAGAAACTGGGAAAACAATATTGTTTGATGTCATTTGAAATTTTGAAGAAAACTGGCTCACTCACTACGGTGGTTTTATAATTATATATTTCCCTTTGTCAAATGATATAAGACACGGCTACAGAAGAAAGAATGGGTGGCAGACAGACTTGACTAAATTTTTGGTAAGAATCATAAAAATATTGCTAACAGATAAACTTTGTTTTAGAAATTTAAAAAGTTGGTTTTCATAAATTTGTATATTTTTATTAAAACATGTTACAAATTCCTTATGAAAAATTTCAAAGTGTATAAAATAAAATACCACACAAACATAGCTCATGGAAATATTCATTGAACACCAACTATATGCCAAACACTATTCTAGGACCTAAGGAAACAGCAAAGAACAAGATAGATAACACTTCTGTCTTGGAGCTTTCATTTTAATGCCATAAACTGAGTGCTACTAATGATCACAATTCTTGCTCAGTGACTAAGGATTATAGCAAAGAAAGAAAGAAAGAAAAGAATGTCTCTTCTTTTAAAGCTGTGTGGGGGCTAATAAATTAATATTTTTTCTCCCACCTTCTAAATTCTAGTGGGTTAATAATCAGATTAACAGAAGCAGATTAACAGGAGAAAAATCAAAGTTTTAATACATGTGTATGGAGAATTCACATAAGTGTGAAAATTCCAAAGATGGTGAGATAACATTGGGTATATAAGACATTTTTGGGAAAAAGTATAAAGGGGAAATGGGGTATTAGATTTCAGAAGTGAGAATGGAGATTTACAGGTAGTTGAGGAGCAGAACACACGTGGCAGGAAAATTCTTGCTAGGCAAATCAGAAACAATGGGGCACTGGGGCTATCTAGCTAACTGGCTTGGAGTCTTCCTGGCTAATGCTAGGATGAAGATTCTTAAAATCGTTAAGCCAAGAATCTCCTCCTAAAGCAGGTTTTTCTGTCTGGATCTCCACTGCAGGAAAGGGGAGAGGTCAACAGTTCCTTCTGAGTGTTGTTTCTTAATTAACATCTTAAAATCAGTATCCCAGAAGGGCAGCTTCAGGGTGGCAAAACTTGGGTTCCCTTCAGTCCTGCCTTTGAAACTTTAAGTTTCACATTCAGAAGCTATGTTGGTAGATTACTCCATATTTCATTGATCCAATCATTCAATCCAGAAAATAAATAAGTCCTGTTAAGCTGTTGAGTCTCATTTCAGGAGGCTGTGATGCATATGGGCTCTGAAAATGAGGCCTATATTGTGTAAGCAAGCAATCAGGTATTTAATAAGAGGTATGTCTATGAAAACAAGAGAATAAAACAAAGGTTAATCATTGGATCAGACTATAATCTCAGTTTCTGAGTTCTGAAGGCAGGCATTCAAGAAATTTCTAGACGTCTGTCTTGAATTATCTTCAGACAGAGTGAAAGCAGGCAGTGACAATCTAATAGACTGTACTGATCTGAGGTTGGAATGTCACTGATGATGTTATCAGGTGCTCAGGTAAACTCTGCATGATTTAGCGTCAGTCACTGAGATTATGTATGATCTTAAGTATGAGATTAAGTAAGGTTTCTTTGAAGTTTATGTAAAGTCATTTAGCTGCAATTTGTAACTGTCTCAGAAAAAAACGTTTTAGTTCCCAATTATTCCAAGGCAAAGGATGGGAGAAAAAAGAAATATTAATTCAGAGGGTTGCAGTCAAATATTTAAGAAAACTAGAAAAATTAAAAATTCAGTCCAGGTTATAGGTGAAAAATAAAACTTTAAAGACAACTACACTAGAATCTAATATCCACAACTGTTTATTATAGTTTCTACTGAAACACAATTTCTCTTTCTAGAATCACCTTAATTTTTGTCAAAGATAACCAAATTAAGACTAATGTATTGCATAAGTCTAGTTTTCATAAATGTTGTTATAGAGCACAAAGAGTTTTTCCATCTGGTGCTAGCAGAACCAGATAATAAACACTGAGAACTGCAGGGGAGAGATACTGGCTATTTATTCTGAATGGTGCCATCCAATGAATGCGAAGCCAATGCTCAAAAAAACGAACTCCCTGATGACATGTAGGTTACTGATTATACAGGGCAGCATGGCTTAGGGGTTTGGGGTCGTGCTGGGAGATGACTGGTCAGAAGTGAGGTAAAGGTAATGAATTATTTCTTCAGGTCTTGAAGACAGCTCTGAGGCTGGCTTCAGTGTCCCTCTGTCTGGTTTGATGGGAAAGTAGATAGGGGGCCCTTCTACCTTAGGGATCAACAACTAAAACTTAGCTTACGTTACGATATTATCTTTAACCTGACAGAGGTTCGAACTACGTGACCATTACTCATGGTCAGGCTGCTGTCTCTTGTTGCCTTGGGGGTTGCTGATTATCTAGGAAAAAGGTTAGGTCTCAGGGTTAGAGACAGAGAAAGAGAGACAATTTCTAGAGCTGAGATTTAAAACAACATTTACTCAAAGTCAGAAGGACCCTCAGTTTTAATACAAAAATAATAATGATTTCATAAGGAATCTCTAGACTGAACTTTAATTAGTCTCTCAAAGCTAAGAAGCCAAGCCACATAGTTCCCTTCACACTGCCTGCATTACCTATAGGTCTGGGCGAATTCCTCAGGGTCAAAGTTCCCCCCAATTCCTTGAGGTTCTTTGTCCTTTCCCAGGAAAGCAACCTTTGTTTCTTACCTGAAAAGACTGCTGTTTACCATGTGAACAAGGTACCATGCTGTTTTTCCAAGGGGCTTTCATCGACTTCCAAAGTTAATTTTAATTTCTTAAAGTTTTCTGTTGACATCCGAGTCTATGCATGTCTCTTTCAAACATAACATTTCAGTCAAAGCCTTGGTAAACAAAACCAGTTTCCAATTGTGTTTAGTTATAAAGAGAACAGAATCTTAATGAATTTATGCAAACAATCATATTGCCATGAAAATTATAATATTCACTCATTAAGAGTTTTCAAATTCTGGAGGGATCGGGTAGGGAGAATAATAAATAAATGTTTCAATACTGCTTATGGTTACCAAATTTCTCTAAGAAAAAACAAGTTTCCTTATATCTAGGAAACAAAAAATATTTAAAAATCAGCAATATTTCAAAAAATGTTATAAAAATTATGGTCATCCTCAGTTCATTTAGTCTCAGATAAGTAACTCTTATTTATCTTTATCATTTGCCAGCATTTCATAAATCCAGTTATTCCTTGGGATTTTATGAATCGTCATCTAGTCAAAATATGATCTGAAAATTTATTCTCAGCACTGGTATTATAAAATAATTAGTCTTCTCCATGGATCTTTCTAAAGATAAAATATATTTATAAAAGCATCAGAGTAAAGAATTTATATGCAGACATGCATAACCCATGGACACAGACAATAGTGTGGTGAAGGCCTGGGGAGAGGTGTGGGTGTGGGGTGGAGGGGATCAATAGGGAAAAAATCGACATCTGTAATACTTTCAACAATAAAGATAAATTTAAAAAAACAAAACAAAACTTTGCCAAAAATAAAAAATAAAACAAACAAACAAACAAACAAAAAATGACTGTCAATAAATGGCATGTTTATAGATCTGATTATAACTAAACTGATACATGTGATTTTCTGTAACATGACATTTGAAGACATCAACTCTGGGAGATTTTTATATAATCTATAGAGCATCCATTTTACTATTAAGAACATATGTATACAAATCAACTTAATTATTATTTCTTTATTAGGCAAAGCTTCTCCTTTACTTTATCATATCAAATAGGCCTAATAATCTAAAATCTTTTTCTTATAAGAACAAAGAGAACAAATCTTCTAGGTATTGCAAGGGCCCATTGGAATAACCCAAAGCCATTTCCAGGTTGAAAAAAGTCTTCTTTCAAAATTTAAACCATGGGATTTTTGTCAAACATACTGGAACAAAAAGATCATATATTATTATGAAACAGTATTAGGCTACTCATTTACTCAAAATAACAGTAAAAGGTATCAAACCTAAGTTTAGGTTAGCAAAACTTCAGTTCTTTGGATTGAGAAGATTGTTTTAAGTAATCAAAACCTGATTATGACAACACAGAAAGTTGTTTTAATAAAAAAGAAAATCTTTGTTTTCTAGGTAGAAAACTTTTCATAATATCTAGAATAAAACAATAAATACAAGAAAAACTTTGTCTTTTTAACAGACTGAGAAAACACACCAAACTCTAATTCCGTATCTATAAACATAGGTTCTTTCATTGGCAAATTATCACAATTTTTTAAGAAACATATTTTTAAATAAAATACAAGACATAATAGATCCAAATTTATCTTTTAGTTTCTCTGTAAAAAGAGGTCAAATGTTGATAAACAGATTAATCTAACAATTACAGTTTCAGTATTTTATGTTATTTCAAAATATCTAGATGTTCAATAATTTTTATCATTTAACAGTAAAACTCTAAAGTTTCAAGTTACCAAAAAAATTTGGGATGCATTTACATGCACATATATATCATATAATTATTACTAAAAATTTACTTAAAACCTTTCATTTTATTTATATTTATTTATTAGTTTTTAACAACTTTGAGATTTCAGTCAATTATTTTCCAAGTTATTTTCTTGACAAATTTTGTAAAAGATAATATGAGCTTATTTTGTAAACCCAGGTCAAACAAAAATACCATGCTCATTATTAATAACTCTAAAAGACATTTGGGGGGACCTTGAGGACCTAAGGAATTCACCCATATCTATAGGTGTTTGGGGCAAAATCTGATGGGAAGTGTGAGGCTTGGCTTCTTAGCGTTGAGAGGCTAATTAAAGTTGAATGGAAAGATTCCTTATGAAATTTTAGCTAAGTAAGTTTAGCAGAGCCCTTATGACCAATTGTTATTCTTGAATTTATGCAAATAATCAGGCAATTTTTATTGAAACTAGGCTTATGCAGTAAATAATCTTATTTTCACTATCTTTAATAAAAATGAGGATGATTTTAGGGAGAGAAATTGTATTTTAATAGAAAGTGTTATATACAGTTGTAAATACTAGATTCTAGTTGTTGTCTTTAAAGTTTTATTTTCCACCCGTAAACTGGAGTGGATCCTACATTTTTCTAGTTTTCTTAAATATTTGGCAACAATCCTCTGACTTAAAGTTATTGTTTTCTCCCATCTTTCTCCTGGGAATTATTAGGAACTAACACTTGTTTTCTGAGATGACATGACACACACTTCGGAGAAATCACCACGACTGTTCACGGCTAAACAAGCCACATGGAGAACTTGTATGAGAATCTGATGACATTATCAGTGACTTTCAAACTTCAAATCAGTAGAGTCTATCAGATTATCACTGTCTGCCTTCATTCCAGTAAAAGAATCTGAGCCTTAAATCTAGAAATCTTCAGACAGGCTTACAGATTCCAAACTGATTTATAATTTGCTCTGATCATTAACCTTTGTTTTTTTTCTTTTGTAACAGACATACGTACCTTTTAATAAAGGGTAATAGACATACCCCTTATTAAATACCTGACTGTTTGCATACACAATATCAACCTCACTCTGGGAGCCCACTGGCATCACCACCTCTGGAAATGAGACTCAACAATTTACCTGCACTGACTTATTCTCAGGACTGAATAATTACGCTAATGAAATATGGAGCAATCTACCAATTTAGCTTCTGGAATGTGAAACTTAAAGTTTCAAAGAAGGATTGACGGGAACTCAAGTTTTGCCCTTCTGAAACAGTCACAGGATGGAGACCGGGGCCAAGGTGGGTCTGCCCCAAATTGTCTGGAATGTGTGGGTTCTTGACTTCATGTAGGAAAGATTTCACAACAAAAGTCTAGGTGATTTTGAGAGTATGTTTATTAAAGCTGGGGACAGTGAAACAAAGGAAGGGCCTAAGAGAGAAGAGGCAAGATCACAGCAATAGGAATGAGCCTAGGCCCAGGAAAGGAAGTTACAGAGGCAAAAGGAGAATCCTTAGAGACAGGTTCAGGGGGTTAGCCTGGGACTAGCTGCTGCTGCCCCCTGCTCTTCTGGTTGCAAGTCTCATGGGGCCCCTAGGATTTAGGGGAAAGAGAGTAAAACTGCATATCAGAGCAAAGGAGGGGTTCAGGCATGCTGGGTCCTTTGCTTGAGAGTTCTTAACTACTTTCTAAAGGCGGGAGTTTGGGGAGGTCTCAGGGGAGGGTCTTAACAGAATATTCCATAGCTTTCCAGGTGTTCTTTAATATGCTGATGCATCAAAATGAATGTATAGGGGAGTTCGGGATTATTCTCTGGTCAGCTTCACTGCTTTACTTTTATCTTGGGTTTGTCTGGCTCTTAATTGGGTTTTTGTTATTTATTCCCCTGGCTTCATGCGTTCTGGGGTTTGGCTGGCACTAATGGCACTAACGGGGTCTCTGTTATTTCTCTCCTTGACCAGGGTGATTTAAGCTACTCACTCTCTGGTTGGGGAGGAGAGGTATAAACTATCTGCTCCGAAGTGTCCTTGGTTAGAAAAAGTAAGATCTTGCGATTTATTAGCAGGCTGTTAATTGCTTAGCCTTGTTTAATTATCTTGTCTCAGTTTCCCTCATTCCACTTGCCAAGGAATTTTCCTAGCTTCTTACTATCCTGGCTTAAAGCTGCCCCTTTGGGATATTGATTTTAAGCTGTTTATTAAGAAACAAGACTCAGAAGGCATCTTTGGCCATCACCCCTTTCCTGTCCTGGAGATTTGAACAGAGAAACCTGCCTTAGGAAGGGAGCCTTGGATTAATCACCTTAAGAATCTTCACTCTAGCAAGAAGACAACAAGCCTGTTAGCTGGATACCGACTGTGTCCCATTGTTTCTGAGTTGCCTAGCAGGAATTTTCCTGCCATGTATGAGCTGCTCTTCCTCAGCATCTGTAAATCACCCATTTTCGCTTTTGAAATCTACTAACCTGTTCCCCCCTTTACTCCTTTGTCCAAAAATGTCTTAGGTACCCAATGTTGTTGCGTCACTGTCTTTGGAATTTTCATGTCCTTTGTGCAAGTATTAAAAATTATGTTCTCCTATGAATCTGTCTCTGTTAATTACTTTCTAGCCAAGCTAGAAGAACTTGGAAGGTAGGAGGAAAAGTATTAAATTTTTTTAGGTACCTCACTACTATTCTGTTATATCTCTTATAAATAATTGTTTTGATCATTAAACAATCATCTAAAGTAGCTATTGTTACTATTTTAAATTCAAAGGAATCTGAACATTGGAAAGTTAATTCAGTTGGACAGAATTTAGCACTTATGGATAGTGAGTAGCAGTTCATAGTGTAAAACCCAAATCTGTACTAATCCCTTGTCTGTTATATTTCTAGTGGACACACTGCATTAACATCTGCAAGTGATTAGAAAGTAGAGAGGCAATGGCCTTCTGATTCCCATTGACAAGGCCTGTCATCACGTAACTCACTCATATTCTCCCCTCTTTTATCATGTTTTATCTTTCTAACACAAAGGTCTGAAGTAAGAAGTATTTGGTTGGTTGAAGTGTTTGAATGGGATAATTCTGGAATGTAATCAAAGTTGTCAGGAATAGCAAAGAAGCGGTAGTACTCTGAATACTATCTTCTTTCAAATTCCATAAAAATGATTCTTTTCTTGCTCATAGAGAACATGGAACCATTGTGGCTAATTACTGCCCTCTCTTGACAACATGTTATATAAGTCTTAATCTCTGTTTTAGTAGTTTTTAATGTTAGAGTTACAAGAAATCTCATTTATAAAGATGAATAATTAAACTACAGAGAGTTGAAGTGCCTTGTCCAAACAGCCATAGCTGATTAATGAGAACAGAATGAGCCCTCATGTGTCATGACCTACCATCAATCTTGTGTTAACTAAATTAAAAACAGTATTTTTATTTTGCTTAACAATATTTTCTACTTTATGAATCTCAAAAACAAACTTTATAATTGTCAGAGAAATTCAGAAATTATTTTATGTTTTAAAAGATTAAACATTTGCCAAGTTTAAAAATAAGTCATATAGTACAGAAAAGTGAGACAAAGGAAAGAAACATCTTTCTCTCACTCTCCACCTGATTCCACTTCCCCAGGGGCCACCTTTAACTGTTTCTTTGTCATTCTAAAAATTATATATATGTATATATTTTTTCAAAGTTGAAGTATAGTTCTCCAATTTTTAAAAAATTTAAAACATATATTTTAGAGTTTTTTCCATATTACCATACACAGGTATAGCTTATTTTTCAATATGATTTCATTTTATTCACAGTTTTGAAGATTAAAGGCAAATTTAGATGTTGTTAATTTAGGTTTGCCTGATATTTCCTCATAAGTAATTTAAGTTGTGTATCTTTTCTTGGACTGCCCTAGTGTAAGACTGTTTTATTCTCATGTCATTCCATCAGGGGGCACCTGATTTTGGTTTGCCAAATTACTGATTAGGGGTATTAATTTTGATCACTTGATCAAGGTGTTGTCTGCTGACTTCTTCATTGTAAGCTACCCCATTTTTCTGCTACTCTGCACAGCGATAATTTGAGAGGCAGAAGTGCTCAGCTAAGATACAAAATTAAAATAATTACCTAGTCAAATCCTTTCAGGTAGCAGTAATGAATAGGTTTTAGATGCTAATTATTATTTTCCCAATAGTGCTGATTGTTCATTTCCTGGCTTCTCCTTTAATTACAATTTCTCTTTTCGGAGGAACACACAAATTAGAAAGGTATTTGCAACACTTGCACATGGAGTGTTAGGAGTGTTTTAGTATATTAAACAACTCATGTAACTCTGAAATTTGTTATAAGTAGGTCTATACCTAACATGCAAAGAGTAATAATAATTCTTTTCACAGGCAACTAGAGGAACACTGAACACCAGAGGACAGTTTTATTTTTCTTAAAACATTTAATAAGACAGTCAGATTTTCAGATATTATATTAAAATTTTTATTTAAAATTTTTTATTTAAAATTTTTATATTCATTAAAAATGTGCACTTTGCAATTATATTTTATTAAATAATTTTGAGCGCTTTAGAAAAAAAGAATTTTTGAAAATATGAGCTTTTTAAATAGTAAGATTTAATTTAATTTATATTTTGGACAAAATATTATAAATTGCATATACTTAAAGTAGAACTAGGCCCGGCCAGGCGTGGCTCAGCGGTTGAGCATTGACCTAGGATCCAGGAGATTGAGGTTCGATTCCCGGTCAGGGCACATGCCAGGGTTGCTGGCTTCATCCCCAATGACTCTCTCATCATTGGTGTTTCTAGCTCTCTCTCCTGCTGCTGCCCTCTCTCTGAAATCAATAAAGATATATATAAAAAGTAGAACTAAATTATGTGACAATCTTGATTATAACATAATTATTGATTATTAATTTTTATCAATTAATATTATTAATTTGCTGAAATGAAGGCGAGAAAGACCAATGTACAGAATACATATATAAATACTTATGAATTATGTATGTATTTAGTTTACTATTCATTCAAGCATCACTGGCCAATTAACCAAAAACCAAAATATGCACAATAAAAATTCAATTGATGTGCCTTGGTAGTCTGTCAACTTTCAGCCATGGCTTTACAACGTATCGTACAATTTCATCTTTATGAAGTATATTGGTCTAAGTAGGATAGGTGGTCCATGTACCAACTATTGACCACCTATTACAGTCACTACTGAGCATTAACAGTAAACAACACAGATAAACATTCCTGTTTCCTTCAAACTTACGTCTCAGTACATTTTTCATCAAAGAGGTCAGGGCACATATTTTGGAATATGACATAGTTTTTGCCCCTGTAATGACACACACAAATGATCCCAATTTTCCTCATTGGCATGAGGAATTTTGATTGAATTAATATGTAGTTTTGCTAGTATGTAGTCATAACTGCAGATGAATTTATCAGAATACTTGGAGAAAAGGTCTGGTCATGGGGAAAATGTTTAGGAAACAAAAGAAAGAAGACGACCACTAGGAAAATGTCAGTGCAGCCAATAATATCCTCAAAATTTAATAAGTAGAATTGAAAGAAGAACAAGAATATATAAATTTAAACTGAGTTTTGTATCCGGCTAGAGTGGTATTCTAGAAAGTAAGCAGAATGATCTTGATTAATTGGTACCATAACATGTAATGAGCAATCATAAAACCACATCCTCTCCATGCCCATGGAAACAGTGACAAACAGCTGCTGTCTATTTTGCATACACAGAAAAGCAAGGTTAATTAAAAGTACTGTACTTGGAAATTCAGTTCCATTAACAGCAAAACCAATTCAGGAAAGGGTATTTTCATGACACAATTTTTTCTGAGTTCTATTAGGATTGTGTCAGATCTATATATTAGTGTCTCACAAGACAGTTTAGAAAGTGGGGTGCCTGCCAAAAACCCGCATGGACTGAGAATATATATTTCTTCATCTTCGACAACAGCCATTGTTCCTTGATGTGGAAGTCATTCAGAACCCAGGTGACATTCATTGTAACCAAAGTCAGGCTAAACAAGGAAAGCAGAAAGACAGCACTAGCTTTCATTCTCATAACCCGTGGACACAGAGGTTGGTCTGGGGAAGGCCTGGGGATGGGGTGGATGCGGGGTGGAGGGGATCAGTGGGGGGAAAAGGTGACGGCTGTAATATTTTCAACAATAAAGATAAAAAAAATTTAAGTAATGAGATGCATAAATGACAAATCAATATAGATTTTTCATGTTTATCTTAAAGTCACAGGGTGCACCTTTCCTTTCACAAAAATGGACAACTGAGCAATGCATTTCCTTTAGCATGATATTTCAGGCTCTGTAAACTATATGTCACTAAACTAGAAATAATCTTCAGTATTAACATTCCTTCTTGGCATGCAGGTTAGAAAATCTTCCTGATATTTGTTCTATTCATGTTGTGGTGAACAGCATTTACCACTCATAATCAATAAGGACCCCAATTTACTTTACTCCAATCCATGTTACACTCTCTCTTCCTCTTTAGAAGTAGTCAAATTCATAAGATGAGATGAAATTTTCCCATTTATGATGTTCTACATCGCTATATATAATATTTAAACATAATTTATAGAATTGGTTTTTTAAAAATTATACATAAATAGTATTATACTCCACTTATTCTTTTGCAACTTTCTTTTTTCACACATTATAATGCTTCAGAAATGTACATATGTTTATCTGCTTGGCTCTACTTCCTTCATATTAGTTTTTATATAATATTCCATTTATTCAAAAATACAATTAATTTTTTCTACTCCTCCACTGAGGAACAGTTAGTTTTTTATTGAATTTATTGTGGTGACATTGGTTTGCAAAACTATACAGGTTTCGAGGAGCAGTTACTTTGATCAGCGCGCTTGCACTGGTTTTTGCTTCAGTGAACAGTCTTACACGTGACACCTTGTACAAATATAAGTGTATCTTCAGAATAGACATGTAAATGGAATTGCTGAGTTATAGAATAAGAAACAGTTCTTTATACAAGATACTGCTAAACTGATCTGCAAAGCAGTCTCTCCACAGCACTATACAATGTGAGTACATATTTCCTCACATCTTTGCCAAAAAGTGTTGTCAGAATTTTTAATTTCTGCTAAACTGATAATTAAGAAATGATGTCTTATTACTGACTTGAGTTCTCAGACTTCTTATGAGAAAGTGTTCATGTTTATTGTTTTACTCTTCTGAGGAATGCCTGTTTTATATCCTTTGACCATTTAAAATATTTGGTTTTCTGTTTGTCTTGTTCTTGTTTAAACAATAGATGTTTCTTACGTATTCTAGACAAAATGTTCCATTGGTTATATAGATTGAGATATCTCCTTCTCCAAATATGTCTTGTCTTTTCATTTTATTTAGAGAGTTTTTGTCATATGTGGATTAATATTTAAGTATGTAAATATATCAACCTTTTCCTTAATGGCTTATGCTTTTAAAACCTTATTTTAAAAAGTCAACCTACCATAACGTAATAAATACATTACCCTACATTTTCTTCTAAAATTTTACTTTTAAATATTTATCTTTGATATCTTCATCTTTGTCTTCTCTTTCAAACATTTCAAAGTTCTTTTGCTATTTTTTGCCCTTTTAATCTTCTATATAAAGTTTAATATTGATGTGGAGATTTCTTTAAAAATTCATATTGGCAGGAATTTCACTGGATTACTAAATCACTTTTGGAAGAATAAGCTTGACTAGTTAGAGGGGCTGAGCTTCAGTGACCTGGTGGATGTATTGACCTTAGGTAGGAGACAGGCAGCTCTTCCATTAAAAACAGAAGGAAGGGCTGAGTTATATAGTTGCAAAACACAGGCAGATAATATGGTGGGTGTATATGAAGCTCTCTTCTCTTAGCTTTGATTTTCTCAGTGAAATAGGAAGTAAAGGGAACTTGCCTCCCTGTGCTGCATTATGAGTTATATCTCAAGTTCTCATACTCAATTCACTAATTCTCCTTGTGACTAATGTGCTGTTTGTCTGACTCAGTAATTCTCAATCACAGTGATTACATTTTAATTTTTGAAGTTCTACTTGATTTTCTTTCAACTCTGCCTTTTCTCATAATTTGATGTTTTTTGCTTTATGCTTTTAGTTTCTTGTTTTGTCTATAATAACTTTAATCATATTTTCTGGTCTCTTTTTTCCCCTTTTTTATGTATTTTTTCCTATTTTTTGAACTTTGTAGGACTTTAATTATCCTGTTAGCTTGGTATGCTGTTGATCATTTATGATGCTAATAATTTGGGAAATGTACTCACTTTCGCAGGTAGATTATTTGTGAGAGTCGTTTTAAATTGTGTCTCTTTTCAGAGAGGCTGTGCATTTCATATGAGTATCCCAAATAACTGCTATTATCCCACCTGGAAACTTTTTGTCAGCCTTTCTAAAATTGTCAAAAATGCATTAAGTTTATTAGAACAACGCAACTTACTACTGTTACTGGAAAGTTGTTACAAAAAATATACAATCTATGATGTAAAGTAGCATCATTGAGTAGCGCAATACCTGCAAAAAAATCCATGATGGTGATGGTTTCACCTATTTTTAAGCTTTTTTTTTTTCATTCCTCCTGACATTTAAAAATCATCAGAATTGTGCAAATTTGATCTCAAACTCACTCAAGGAGCATACTCATTGCTTTAAGTTATCAAGAGGAACTTGTTTCTTGATCTAATCCCAGCAAAATATACTTATGATCTGCTTGAGAGGTGGATATTTCCCCCGTTTTCCCTTTCAGCAGTTGTGTGACTCTTCGGAGTCTTAGTTCCAAGCAGGTGCCTCAGTTCTAACCCTGTTTCGTACGGACTCAAAGCTTATGTCTTATCTCCTTGGGTATATAAAACCAAAGTCAATGTCCAGCCACAGCCACAAGATCAACTCAATATTTTTATTTGTTTTTCATGCCTGGGGTGTTATCATTCTTTCCTGTAAACAGAGCAATACATTTTATTTTAAAAAGTTGTATTTTTATTTAGCACTTTGAGGCACTCGTAGCAGAAAGGTTTTATATTAACTTCTACCATACTGCCTCAATTGGAATGTTTTTAATTGAATTGCATTAATTCAGGAATTTATATTTTCCCTTCAAAACAAGAGGCTTCAACTACAAGGGCAAAAGCAAGTTTTTGAATACCAACTTAAGGTTAATGTATTTGTAATATTTCTCGAGTCCCTACTTCAACAATTTACTCTTTATTCTCAATAGAAAATCTTATTTTGTTGGGGTAAAGGAGACCGCCAAATAGTGTGTCATCAAATTTTCTGTGCCCCACTAACAATCTTTTCTATATCCATACTCCTTTTTTCTAAGTTGTGGGTCATGTTCTTAGATTCTGCTGCATTAACAGAATCTAACATCTACTATACAGCATGTAGTTATCAATACTGTATTGTATACGTAAAATTTTGCTAAGATAGTAACTCTTATGTTGTTTTCTTATCACAAAAAATAAATGATAATAATAATCTTAAAGAGGGTGAGAGGAAACTTTTGGAGGTGATGGATATGTTTATGGCATAGATTGTAATGATGGTTTCATGGATGTATGTCGTCAAACTTATTGAGTTGTAAACATTAAATCATACTATAATAAAGTGGTTTAAAAGAGAAAAAAATATTTGTTACAGTGTTCTAAATGGGTTATAAATCATTGAGAGAGCTATAAAAAGATTATAATGTAAATTTCCAATAGCAGGACTGCTGCTGACACACCAACAGCTCCTTCCACTGTGAGGAATGTGTTGCGTTGGTAAGTTGTCTCTATAGGTGCTGTTTCCAGACAAATGCCAACACATACCCCAAAATGGTACTAATACACCTCTGATTTCAGAACCATCCTGCCCTTTCCACACTATGTGCCACCCACGAAAGATCCCTGTAATAGTAAAGATCCTCTGCTTCCCTCATCAATAACCCCAGTTCTGATTCAAATTTCAGGACTGAAAAAAAAAAAACTTCAGGACAACATTTGATGATGAAGCCTGATACACGCTTGGTATTCTAGCTATGAAATATTCTGGAATTTGTCTTAAGCTTTTCTGCCTCTGCAGTGTAGAAGGCAACACTAAAAGGAAGCTAGAATAAATATTGAGTAAATCCTCAATATAACCCCTGGAAGATTTTATTTGGATTCAGTGCTTATTCCCTTTCACATCCTCAAATATCTTTCATTAATTACTCCTATTCCTTCCTCGCCACATGTGCTCTTTCTGTACCTGAATAACATAATCAAGTTCCATCCATCTTAAAGAAAAGACGAAACTCTTTCCTAGCCCTGCACTTTGTTTTGTGCTCTACACTCTCTCCTGCATTTAAATACTCTTGAAATTGTTCATAGTTGTTTTCTGCACTTCTGCTTCTCCCAGTCTCAAGTCCAGTCACAGCAAACTTCTTTCTATCCACACTGTTCTAGAGAAGCCACTCATTCTAAGGATTGCCATGCCCCCCTATTTGTTAAGTCAAATGGACATTTTTCTTTTTTTTAATGTTTTTATTCATTTTTAGAGAGAGTAAGGGAAAGGGGTAGAGAGAGAGAAACATCAATGAGAGAGAAGCATCGTCGATCGTCTGCCTCCTGCACGCCCTTGGCTGGAAACGGAGCCCACCGGCCCGCCACGTGCCCTGACTGGGAATCGCACCGTGACCTCTCGGTTCCTAGGTCGACGCTCAACCATTGAGCCACATGGCTGGGCCAAATGGACATTTTTCAATGACTATCTTCACCTCCAGATATTGACCTTTACATACAACTTGAGAAGGCTCACTGTTTCTTTCTAGAAATTCCCAAATGGTTTTCTAAGTCTCAGTTTTGTTCTGCAGCTTTTCTTTCACTAATTGCTGTTTTTTTTCAAGTTTTTATATACATGTTTTTCTAATCTAAACCTCGGTTATCACCTTCATATCTTTGGTATCAAATATACCACATATGTATTGAATCCCAAATATTTTTCTCTATATATACTTATCTTCTAAACATAAATGTTATGTATATAATTATATACTAAATATATTCACTTGGATATTCCAGAGACATTTCTAGAGCATCATTTATACAACTGAACTATATCATTGATTTCCTAAATCTATACTTCTTCTTTATACCCTAAAGATTTTTCTTTACTCTTCTGTCTCCCTTATTACTGTGGATTATATCTCCTAAATAGTATTTTGGTCTTTTTCATCTCCTCCGTTCTCACAGTTACCACCTTGGTTCTCCATTTTTTGTTTAACTATTGCCATATTGGTTTCCCTAACTGTAATCTAACTTTCTCTAATATAGTTTTCAAATTGATATCAATATGATCCTTTAAAAATAAAACTCTGATTATAATTCTTATGTAAATATTTGATGCATTAATTTTACAAGTCTCTATTAAACACTTACTATGTTCCAAATACAATGCAAGACAGGCATGGCTCCAGTTGTTTCAGATTTTATCATCTAAAATAACCACTCCTGTTACTATATGGCACCCAGCCTGAGTTGTTGTTTAATATCCCCCTCCCTTCTATGATAAAATTATTTTTTAAATGATCATGAAGTTAAATTATACACAACACTAGAGACACTGGATATCTCTACATAGATTCAGACATTGCTGCAATTGCTTCCTAGTGTTTGTTTGTTTAATTTTTCCTCATTGAGCTCTACTGGACTGATAAGAAGAGTTACTTATGACCAACCCTCAAAAGTCTCAAATAGCATCACTTGTGCTGCATTCTGTTCAATAAAGCAGTCACAGAAGTCCACACAAAGGCAAGCAGAGGGTAAAAAGTTTCCTCCTCGATGGGCGAGTTACAAAATTCTGAAGAGCATATGGGACTAGAAATATTATTGCAGCTGTTTTTGAAAAAACACAATCTGCCACGGTGGCATATATATTATTAAAATTCAGCAATAACTGCAAAAATGGTTTAGAATTAGACCAACAAAATATGTTTTTCTGGGAGGAGTATTTTATCACTGACATAGTTTAGAATTGCTGTTGCATAATAAAAACCGACTAAGTTGATTTTATTATTGTTTTTAGGTTCTGTAGAGAAAGCACATTCAATTACTTCCTATACCCATGTAGTCCCCTTGCATTGTCTTGACCTTGTTAAGACATTAGCCCAAATGCCTTCAGAATAAAATAGATTCCCAGTATTTCCTTGAAGTACTTCATAAATCAAGAATTTCCTTTGTCTCATACTCCTAACTGTACCCTGTATTCTAGGCATGCTATTTTACAGGTCCCCCAAAAAAAAAAAAAAAAGGAATAACTGACGTATATGCCCCCTTTTTATATACACTTCCCTTCTGCATAAAATGAATACTGCCTCAGCTCTTGCTTATCAACTCAGGTTCTACTCTCCAGGAAACCTTCTTAGACCACCCTCGGAGACCTGGGACCATCCAGTCTCAGACACTGATGTCTCTCATCTGCTAGGGAGTTGAGTTGTGACTCAGTTCACTCTGTCCAGTGCCTAAGTCCAAACTCCTATGCAGGCTTCTTACTTTTCTAGACCTCAGATCACTCCAAGATCAAAAATTGGAGTTAGATTCATGCCTGCTAAGATCCACATTAGGACAAAAGAGTTCTTGGCTTGTATATTAGCAAACTTGTGCATTTGTTCTATAGTATCGAATGGAGACTGGAGCTGTGTAATTCACACCACTTTGCCTAACACTAGCCCAAACGTATTAATCTACTTTACATATATATAGTCGCTATCCTTTTCAGAATGACTGTGGATAAAAGAAAATCTTCAGTTTCTATCATCAATGCATTCTCATGTTTATAAATTTTGCCAGGAAAATGCTTCTCAAATATAACATAAATCCTTCAGCCTGGTTCTCTATGCTCTTTAGAGGTAAAATAGTCACCATTCTATTTGGAAGAAGCTTTCGTGTACTCCAAACTATTATCCAATCTTGCTCAGGGTCTTCAACAGAGAGAATCAATCCAGATTGCTTAATCTCCCATCACTGGCCTAATTTTCTAGCATTTTAGAATGTTATTTAATCAATTTCCTTCACATTCAGTGGATTATCTTCTTTTACATCATTTTTTTTTCAGACCACAAATGTATATGGAACATGTACTTAGTATAACTGATTATTTTGTGACTCCTACATTCAACAGTCCTGGTTATGTGCTTAAGTAACTTGCTCCCCTGTGGAATTCCTGCGATGCATCACCAAATGAAGCTTTGCTTTTTATTTGCTCTTCCTTGGGTCATTCCTTCCTGTCCTTGCACATACCTAAGAATTTGCTGTCTGTGACTTGCACAGTTTGTTTTTTAAGTTATTACTAAATTTCCTCTTTTGTTTCTCGTTTCTGAATCAGTGAACCAGAATGAACTATGTTCTAAGGTGGGAGACCTCATCTCCCTGCAGTCTGAATCCATATGCGATTTACAGCATCTTTAAGTTACTGATGAAGACATTTGACAGATATCAGGTAATAGTAACAATACATACATAAATAGTCTGTAACATATGTAAATCTTTGCACACCAAGCACCATATAAGTTAAAGTCATAAATCAAAGTGTCTATATACACCTGGGTACTCATAAATCAGTCTGAGTCTTCCAAGAACCAAATGCCAAGAGTAGGCAGACAAAAAATTCCCTGAAGGTCACACCGGTGAAGGATAGGTGCAAGGGAGAAGGCAAAGAGAGCATTTAGACCATGAGGCGAGTCTAACACCTGTGGAAGGAGAGAAAGTAGGAAAATTTGGGCTTCCAACTGCAGCACAGCTCTGAGAAAATTATCCACTAGGCTGATGTGAGAATGTTGAGCAAAGGGTGAAACGTCCCAGTTCTAGGGCTCTGCACTCACAGCATGTTTACTGCCTAACAGCAGTTGGAATGCCCCATGGATCAAAGTTATAGCAGCTGAAGGATTTCAATCAATTTTACACTCATAGTTTAGAGAGAGATGTGTGAGGTGGCTCCATGTCTAACAGGACCTACAGACCAATATAAATTTCTTAAGTAAATGGAGTAATTATAAAGTTGATTAAATATTGATCCAAAGAGGAAACCTTAATTTTTTCAAAAGTAGAAGCTTTACTAGCCACATTCTCTGATTGAAATTTTTATAAAATTGGAAATAAAAAGGAAAAAATAATTCATAATGAAGACTTAATAATATAAACTGTCTCACAAAATGTATCTTCAGCCCTAGCCAGTTTGGCTCAGTGGTTAGAGCATCAGTACAAGGACTGAAGGGTCCCAGGTTCGATTCTGACCAAGGGCACATGCATTGGTTGCCGGCTTGATCCCCGGGCCCACTTGGGGCTCCTTCAGGAAGCAGCCAATCAATGTCTCTCTCACATCGATGTTTCTCTCTCTCTCTCCTTCCACTCTTTCTGAAAAGCAATTGAAAAAATGTACTCAGGTGAGGATTAGATAAATAAAATAAAATAAAAGACATCAATAAGTAAAGTTTCTTAATGTTATAATCAAATGCCGCATGAATAACATGTTTCTGTAAGTGAAAATAGTTGAAATAAAATCTGTTTCCCTGTTATTGTCAACTGTTAGGAATTTTCCTGTAAGACCAAAGGAAATGTTATATCCCACAGAGAGCTTTCAAGTATTTAAGGGCAACTATTATTGTTTTTCTTTCTTGGTTCACACTCTCTTCAGTCCTCCTATTACCTATTTCAACATTTTGTCTCTTCTCAAGATGCTTTAACTTGCCAATGGCCCTCTTAAAGTGAGGTAACAAAAACTGGACACAGTACTGCAGTTGCAGACTTACACACCGGAGCTCACAGTTGGTTTAGTTCCTCCTTCTTAAAATAAAACAGAATACAAATAGAAATTAATAGAAATTAAGGCAGACAAAATAAAAACCTCTGTCACAGAGAGGTTATATTGAATTTCTGGTCAGCTAAAAATCTCTCTAACATTTACTTTCAGTGTGAGCGACTGTCAAATCATATCTCCCTCATAGTATATTTTTGTGATTGATGCAAAATTTTGTATGTACCCCTGTTAGTGTCAGAGTGGAGCAGTTTATTTTTTTAGCCTATTATGATTGTATTAAAATGTGATTTATTTTTTTGTATCCATGCACTCACTCTTCCCACTGTACTTTTAGAAATGTTGAATTGCAAGGTCAAGTTTTCAATGTCCCATTGTATTAATAAAAATACTGAATAATGCAATGACAAAAACAGAGCAAAGCAGCATGACTGTGAAGTCCTCCCATCCCAAACACACACAGAACCCAATTTAATTTTTGCAACTAAAAATCATATAGCTCCACATTCACTCTTTCACTCACTATTCACTATTCCACACAGAAGGGGTGGACAAACATAGGTCTACATTTGTGAGTAAGCAGAACAGAGTTCATTCTTGTATTATTATTTACTTAATTATTGTATTAATTATTATTATTATTAATCTACTTTTGTCTACCCCCATATATTCAATGAGAATCATGAACAATGCCATGAAATGTCTTGGTGATGACCCACCACTCAGTGACTGAGATTAGGGAAACATATCGATTTTTAATTTACAAAATGTAAGTTTCTTCCAAACTTATAGACATGCTTCAAATAACACCAAGAATTCATCTTGTAAATGTTAATGTTACTTAATTGACTGTTTTTTGCAGTAGACTTTACTTTTTAGAGAGTTTAGATTTACAGGAAAAATAAGATAGTACAGATAGTTTCCATATTATCCCACCCAAGATGTTTCCATTATTACTAACAGCATGCATTGGTGTGGTACATTTGTTATATTTGATGAACCAATATTGATACATTATTATTAAATTCTGCAGTTTACATTAAGTTTCACAATTGTGTTGTACAGCTCTATGGGCTTTGACACATGATAATGTCATGTTTCCGTCATTACAGTGCCATACAGAATAGTTACACTGCCCTAAAAATCCTTGGTGCTTCAACTATTGTACTCTCCACTCCCTGACCACACCCTGATAAATAACCACTGAACTTTTTCATCCCTCTCTAATTTTGTTTTTTCCAGAATGTTATATAATTAATATCACACAATACATAGGCATTTTAGACTGTTTTAATTCCCCCTTGGAAATATGCATTTAACTTCCCTGTGTTCCTTTTCCTGGCTTGGTAGCCCATTTCTTTTTATGGCTAGATAACACTCTGTTGTATGGATGTGCCATAATTTATTCATCCACTCACCTATTGAAAGACATTTTGGTTGCTTCCAGTTTGGGTGATTATGAATAAAGCGGCTATAAATATTTGTGCACAGATTTTTGTATGGACATAAGTTCTTAACTTAAATGGGTAAATACTAAGGAGCACAATTGCTGGATCATATAATAAGACTGTCAATTTTGTAAGAAACTGCCAAACTTTGGCAGCAAAGTGGCTGTAACACTTCGCATTCCCACCTGCAATGAATGAGATTTCCTGTTGCTCTGCATCCATGTCAGCTTGTGGTATAATCAGCTTTTTGGATTTTGGCCATTCTAATAGGTGTGTAGTGGTATATCATTGTTGTTTAAATTTGCAATTCCCTTATGACATGTAATATTCTGTTTTAAGAGGTCTTAGTATACGTTGGATACAAGTCCTTTACCAAACATATGTTTTGCAAATAGTTTCCCTCAGTCTGTGCCTCTCCAAATGATTGGCTGTTTTTATTTTCATCCACTGATGTTCTTATACATTCCTAGAACAGTTAAAACAAGCAAAAAAAGAGTGCAGTTTAATATTTAATATCTTTCTTTTTCTTGTATGGCAAATCTAAAAAAATATTTCTTGAGTAAATCTGAGCTGTCACTGGATGTCACTGCTGTTTTACCAAGTGTGGCTATTTTGTTCATAAAGACAATAATTTAGAATATTTTCTAAATGAGCACTTTATTTAAAGAAGCAAATACACATATTAGGTACCTGTCAATTAGGTTTAGGTCCAAACTATATAGGACATCAAGAATTAGGGAAACATACTGATTTTTAATTTACAAAATATAAGTTTCTTCCAAAATTACAGACATGCTTCAACTAACACGAAGAATTCATTTGAAACATATGAACTCATTGCTTTACATCTTTTATTATAAAAGTGCCTTCCTGGGCAAAAATAATTCAGGGATATTACTGATTAATAGTATAGCTATGAAAATAGCGTGTATTTGTGTGAATGATATGAGAGAAATGGAATGATTTAGTGGGTTACTAAGACCTGTTAAAGAACCTCAACTGTTACAGCTACTGTTTTATATCATTCTAATTGTTGGATTCATACATTCTAAAATCTCCTGTTTATCTAGTGTCCACCCCAATGGTATAAGAATATAAAGGAATACCATGCTCCTATTACACTTTCTTCTAGCTGATCAAGTTACAGAAATTTTCGATGCCTGTACACTCTTTAAAAAATGAGTTTAGTGAAAATATTCACATTCCTAATGTTCTCAGTATAATATATTAAGATACATGTGACATAAACTGCTTTTTCCTTTATGTTCTTCAGGGGAGAAGCATCAATTTTACTTAATTTGCATATGCAATAATATGCAAGGGAATAGGGTAACCTATGGGGGATTATAGTAAAGAAATCAAACAAAAGGAGTAATCTCTTAAATTCTAAAGTTAGAACAAAGCTTGTCTATATCTTCAAAGAGTAAGATATTTATATTATGGTGAGCTTTTAACTTAGAACTCAGAATGCCTTAGGATGAAAATTAATATGAAACTTTTGGTTTAGAAATATAAAATGCTCTATGACATAATAAATGACTGGTGGATATAAAACTGTGTTGCATGTAAGAGATGTAAAGAGACCTGATTTAAAACATACCAGAATAACTCCTGCTTACATGCCTTCAGAAAACAGCAGTCTCTTCCCTGAAATTAGCTTTATTTCCTTCAGGATAACTCTCATTCCTTTGATTCTCTGATCAAAATCAATGAAAATCTGAAAAAAAAATTATTCAATATCCTGTGCTGGAAGGCCTCACTAGTTGACATCAAATCTTAGTGTAGAGTGTATTGTCTTTGGAGTTTGACAGATATGTTTTAATCTTGCCTCCACCACTCAATAATTCTGACACCTCTGGCAAGTTACATAACCTCATTGAGGTTGAAGTTGCTCATCTATAAAATGAAAAGGCCATATCAGGTTTGATGCCTAGCTCTAACATTCACCAGCTGTGTGATTTTGGTCATGTTATCTCAACTCTCTGTCAGTCAGGTTTCTTATCTGTGCAATGGTGATGTTGATAGTACTTCCTTCCAAAGTCAGACTAACCAAGTGGCTAATAAAAGATCCTTCCAAGATCTTGTACCTCATTATATATTCATAATTGTGTATTATTTTTTGATCTTCCAAATTAAAATCTTCAGGTCCCAGAAAATCTGGATTCTCTTCTGCCTACTCCCTTAGGCACTATTAGTATTATTGTTTTTTGTAATTACTACTATCTTTTAGGATTAGATAGCATTATGTATTGTGTCTGGATCAGAGTAGGTGCTCAATTAAAGGAAACTTTAATAATAATATTAGTAGTTATTGTTACTCTACAAAGACAAAGTCATCTCATCCACCCTGATTGTACAATTATTGAATGTCCAATTCATGATACTTAAGTTATTTACCAATAAAAGTTCTTAGTCTAGTTAACTCTCATTTGCAAAAATATCTTTGACTATACCAATGATATATATTTTGTTGGCTAATGAAAATAATAATGGTTACTTTTACTGTCATTACAGCTAGCACTTATAGAGTGCTTACTTAGTGCCAAGCATTCTTTAAGTGCTGCTGATAATAATATTAGTAATAGTAATTCATCCATACTATTTTAAATTTTCATGATGATCTCTATGAAATTAACAATGGAGTAAAATGAGGCATAAATTATGAAATAAGTTCTACAGCTTGAAGAAATAGAGCTAAGATGTGAATGCAGGTCTTTTGGACTCTAGGGTCTATATTAAAACACTAATCTATAATTCCACTTCATATTGATGGGGAACCTAAAAGTATAACTATATCAGACAGAAGCATCAATTTATTTAGTTATGAAATGTCCATAATCTTTTGCTATTTTGCCTACTCAGCATTCATTTCCCCGTTCAGCAACCCTGATTTCCTTTTCAGGTGTTAACTTCATTTTCACTTTGGATGGACTTAGTGGAACTGTCAATCAAGATGCCCTGACCTCCTCTAAAGTCCATGTTAAAATCTAATAAAGCAGTGGAAACTTTCTCATGGAAAAGACTCAGTCCAGTTGACTCTAAACCATGACCTTTAGCTTCTAAGAAACAGTTTTGTAATAGAGATCAGATTTTCAAACCCAGTACTGATTGGACAATCAGAAAGCAAGTCTTTATAACAGCTTTCAACCTGCATGAATAACAGCTATAAAAGACACTCTATAATCATAAATTATCTGTGGCATAAAAGGAAGTGGAAAGTGAGACTCATAATAACTATTTCTGTTAAAATATTCTTGCTTGCCCCGCTGGACGTGGCTCAGCAGTTGAGCATCAACCTATCATCTAGGAGATTGAGGTACGATTCCTGCTCAGGGCAAATGCCCAGGTTACAGGCTTGATCCCGAGCAGGGGGCGTGCAGGAGGCAGCCGATCAGTGACTCTCTCATCATTGATGTTTCAACTGTCTCTCTCCCTCTCCCTTCCTCTCTGAAATCAATAATCAATATATAGTTGCTTAGAAAAGTTAATCTGACTTAGATGAATGAAAAATGTCATGGTTTCCCCTTATAGTCAAAAATAATAAAACCAAGACTAGAAATAAGTTCCAGTCCGAAAGTAAAAGCTACCTTATACTGAAGTGAAGGCTATCTTCTATAATGTCACATAGTTCATTTAAATAATGCCATGTTTAGCCCTGGCTGGTGTGGCTCAGTTGGTTGGAGCAATTTCCTTTGCATGGAAAGGTTGTGGGTTTGATCCCTGGTCAGGGCACATATGGGAGGCAGTGGATGGATGTCCCTCTCTCACATAGAAGTTTCTCTCTCTCTCCTCCCCCTTCCCCTTCCACTCTCTCTAAAAAAGTCAATAAGAAGCATATCCATGGGTGAAGATTAAAAAAAATAATGCCATTTTTATGAATTACTAAGTTTGTTTAGGTCCCCACATCATTAATATAGTATACAGCACCAAAACTGTACAATAATCTTGGACAGCATAATCCACTGGAAACACATAGAATAAAAGAGAAAATTCCTCTAAGTAATCATAGAGAATTCCTATGTCATGTCTGACTGATGTAAATGAACAGTGCAAAAAAGATCTTTAATAAAACTGTGTGAAGTGTGAGCTTCATAAATGCTGAAGCCAAATTCTTTTAATCACTGTGAGGTTTCTAAAGGAAGATCCCAACACCCTTGATTAAAGGAGGCATGCTTCAGCAGGTCCGCAGGGAGCAGCCAGCCTTGTGGCATTCCACAACCATGCATGGGTTATCTTACAGCACAGTGTATAAATTATTTACATAGAATTTCTGTTAATAAAGGGAATTTTATTTGGTAGCAAACAGTATTGACTTATGGGGAGGTATTAGCACTTTTCATCACCTCCTCTTTTTTTTTTTTACCTTCCACAAATACAAATTTATGCAATAGTTATCTGCAGAGTAGAATAATTATTTCTTTTCATGTTCAACAACTAGATTTATCTCCCACGTAATGTTCACTGGCTTTTAGCGACCTGGAGAATGTTTAGAAGTCACTAATAAGCAAACTGCTTTTAGTAGCCACACCAATGGCCTATATGCCTGATGGAATAAACTTGAAAGGGCAAGTGGTAACCTCCTAGCAATGCCTGTTAAGGGACAGAAGAAAATCTATTTCACATTTGGCCTCAAACATTTCTTGGGGCTCTAGAGATTACTCTCTTCTTTTGGTAAATGGTATTTTAGAATATATAAGACACAATCAGGAATGAAAATCAAGTGCAAAATAACAGAGCATTAATAATGTTTTATTTTTAAATTTGTCTAAAAATAAACTGCACCTTATATTTGTTCACCTATTTTGTGCCTTTTCTTTATATGATGTATATATGTTTGTATGATGATACAATGTATGAATACATGAGCCGTATACCTAGTGGACATAGAATTAATTTTGATTTGTGATTTGCCACTCCCCTGTAGTCTGCAAAGTTTTTGTTGAGAAATCAGCTGACAGTCTTATGGGGGCTCCCTTGTAGGTAACTAATTGCTTTTCTCTTGCTGCTTTTAAGATTCTCTCTTTGTCTTTAACCTTTGGCATTTTAATTATGATGTGTCTTGCTGTGGGCCTCTTTGGGTTCCTCTTGTTTGGGACCCTCTGTGCTTCCTGGACTTGTAAGTCTATTTCTTCCCCGAGGTAGGGGAAGTTTTCTGTAATTATTTTTTCAAATAGGTTTTCAATTTCTTGCTCTCTTTCTTCTCCTTCCAGCACCCCAATAATACAAATGTAGGGCCTCTTGAAGTTGTCCCTGAGGCTCCTATGCTATCTTCATATTTCTGGATTCTTTTTTCTTTTTGCTCTTCTGGTTGGGTGTTTTTTGTTTCCTCATGTTCCAAATTGCTGATCTGATTCTCAGCGTCTTCTACTCTACTGTTGATTCCCTGCATTTCAAATTGGTACTTTTTGATGTCATCAATTTTCTCAATTATTTTTGTCATACTCTTACTAATATACTTGAGCATCCTTATAACCATTATTCTGAACTTAGTATCTGTTAGCTTGCTTGGATCTATTACATTTAGTTCCTCTTCTAGAGATTTCTTCTATTCTTTCCTTTGTGACATGTTTCTTTGCCTCCACATTTTGGCTGTTTCTAGGTGTTTGTTTCTATGTATTAGGTAGAGCTGCTATGTCTCCTGGAATTCGTAGAGTGGCTTTGTGTAGTAGGTGTCCTGTAGGGTCCAGTGGCTCAGCCTCCCCAGTCACCTGAGCTGGGCCTTCCAGGTGCTCCCCTGTGTGGGCCGTGTGCACTGTCCTGTTGTAGTTGAGCCTTGGTTGCTGTTGGCATCACTGGGAGGAACTGACCCCCAGGCCAATCAGCTGTGAGGACCAGCTGCAACTACAGCCAGAGAGCTGCTGTGCTGGAGACACCCCTATGGAGCAGGATTTACTTCAGTGGAGCTTTGGTGTTCACCAAGCGCGCCCCTTGAGTGTGTCACTCGTGGCTGTGGTAGGGTTGTAATGCAGCGTGTTCGAGTCTGACCACCAGGTGCCCTGTCTCTGGGACCTCCCGGGAGGTGCAAAGTCAGCCTCTGCCAGTGCCTTGCCCAGGGCCACACAGCAAACAGTAGATGGCTGCTCCTTGTGCTGGGCTTGGAGGTGTCCAGGAGAGGCCAAGCTATGAGCCAATGCAGGCTACCTCTAGTGCCAGGCCTGGGGCCACTTATCAAGCCATATGGGGCTCGCTGCTGCTTGTTTGAGAGATTTTGGGAAAGTCCTGAGCATGAGGCTCGAGAGGCCACTTGCACAGAAAAGCCCCTGGAAATGGCCTGGATGAGCTGCAGGTGGGAGGGGCGGGGCCTCCAGGAATCACGGGGTGGGGCCAAAGGTGCGAGTCAGGTGCTGGAGATTTAAACATGGCGCCTGGCCGCCGGCTGTGTGCGGGGAGGACTCGCCAAAGGAGCCATGGCCTCCGCCAGCCCTTCTGCCTGGGAGGAAGCCGCCCTCCAGCTCTCGCCCGGATCTCAGGCAGGTCAGTTCCCCCCCGAGTGTCCCGGGTCCTTTCCGGCTGCTGCCCGGCGCTGGGCTCAGAGGGAGCGTCTGAGTGAGTCCGTGCCGGGCCCTTTAGAGGAGCTGCTGGGGCTCCCGCAGCCTCCGAGACCCTCAGTGACGGTCCCCGCTGGCTTCGCAGCTCGGAGGTGTGGGGACATCTCTTCCTGGCCTTGGAGCCCTGGGCTGGGGGCCTGCTCTGGGGCTGGGACCCCTCCCTCCTCCGGGAAACCTCTGCCACCGAGATTCCCTTGGGTTTCAACCGTGGCACCGGGTGTGGGCCCGCGGCCGCGTCTCCGGGATTCAGCCCCGACCCGCCCGCGTCCCCGCCCCTCCTCCCGGTCTCGGTGCTCCTTCAGCTCCCTGGCTGTGGGGCTTCTGTGCAGCCGGGTCTCAGGAGGCTCTGAGTGACGGTGGTTCTGTGTTTTAGTTGTGATTTTGATGTGGTTGCGGGAGGCGCCGGGTGCAGCTGGTACCTACGCCGCCATCTTGTTTCTCCCTTCACAAGTGAACCCTTAAAACCAGGTAAGCTGAGAAACTGTTTAGTTGTTCTGTGAATTTTGATACCTGAGATTATTTCCTGAGAGCACTGGAGCGATTTAAAAGGCTGTGTTGTCGTGGAGTTCAGAGACTCTGTGCTCTTTCTCAGAATGTCTTCCTTAGCGTCTTACACAGCACCTGGCATGTTCCGTGGCACGAGTGAGCACTAGGTAAATGTGTGTTGTTGCTGTTGTTGTCATTGTCATCACTGTCACTCTCCACAAACGTAAAGGACACAAAATTTCTGTAACTTCAGAGGTAGTTTTTTATAGTTTTATTTCCTTTTCCCTCAATTTCTGATACTATTAGAAACACCACTAGAGAAGAAGATGTTACTTTATGTTTCCATTTAATTTACTTTTTCCTTGAATTCTGGGCAAACTCAAGAGAGAATCTGAGTTGTTATTCTGTGTTGAGAATTTCCAAAGTGACCAAAGCAGGCCTTAATTTGTATGCAGGGGCAGGTTCTTGGGACATTTGGAAATATAGCCTCACAACTTTGAGTGTATGCACCAGAATAAAAATAAAAATGTATTGTTTGAGGGAGCAAGTCTTTCTCTTGTCTGAAAAGTGAAATGTATTGTTTTTGAAGTTCAGTGAGTAACATATTTCTATGGTGACAACTTCTGGGAATGCTATATTTTACCAAAATCACTGTGACAAAATTAAAATTTCTCTATTGTAATGCCTGTGATTTGGGAACCTGCAGTAGAGATTTATGATGTGGTCATGGGAATACAACATTTGAAAATTTAATAAAAGCAAGATTTTAACAAGTTGAAGAAGTAATCAACTAGACAGGTTTTCTTTTTTAGTTTAGATGTTTATTGATTATTGTTTAATCAATGACTAATATCCTGTCATACACTGATATATTCTCTCATCCAATGAAGAACGCACTTTGCCGGTAAAAGTGCTTGAGGAAGCCTAAGTTGTTCTCATGTGTTCAAGATCATAGTCATTAATTATAAGGGCTAATTTTTGATGTATGAATTCTTTTATTTCTAGTTCCCCATATTAATTTTTGTTGAAATATTTAAGTGAAGTAGACTATATGGACTAAATCAGGAAGGATAGCTGCTTGAAGCACAGACTGCCTTGCCAAAGTAAACAGCTGTTAACCAAGCATAACAAAGAGAACTGAGTAGTTCCAGCGATGAGAACAGCAAAACTAAAGGCAATATAGTGTGAAATTAAAAGTTAAGCTGAGTAACTAAGATGGGCAGAAATGGACTTCTTTTTAAATGAGAGTAAAATCAATTAAGGCCATCTTCTTGTTGACAACAAACACTTTTTGCATACTGCTGGCCATGTATTTCTGACTCTCCCCTGAAAGCCTGAGCCTACAACTGTGATGTTTTTGCATCTGTTCCTGGAGTTAACATCCAAAGCAGAGGGTTTTACAATATAAAGTAAATTACAGCTCCCCCATTTTAAGGGAAAGTTGACACTCACAAAGTTGCCACTAAGTCATGTATCAGAGACAGGTCTGGGAAAAGAGTAGACACCCATCCCTCTGTGCTTAAGTGTTTTGGCGTCAAATACCCACAGTGTCAGGAGGGCAGAGCTGGAAAGGAGGTGACATGGGCATAATTTGAATGTGTTGGAACAGGTACACTATCCTACTTCCTGTGTGACTTTTGCCATTCAGGTGTGACAGCCTCCTGTGGGAATTCTATTATTCATGTTGGAAGTGCCCCAGTGGCACTCTGCTTTTTGTATTGTGAAATGACAGTGATGGAGATCATTAACTGACTTTACATAAACTACTTGTGACTAAAGAGCAGAGTAGAACAAAGGGGTTATACGAGCACAATAACTAGATGCATTTCCTCATTAATTACTTTTCTGATTCTTTTTCTTCCTCTTTTGGAAAGGGGGGTTCATCTCAGGGTTCTGTGTGGGTAAAACAAAATGAGATAACATAATTTTATTGTTTAACATTTGGGGCCTTTGTTGAAATAAATACATGTATGCTTGGATGTATTTATACGATGTATTTGCATTGTGGATTGATCACATTCATTTAAATGCATTTTGAAAGAGTTTTCTGGCACATTTCAAGTATAAGTATAATGAAGAAAAGCATAAAGGAGAGGGAGACACACAGGTAAACTCTTTTCACATGATCTTTAGAAGGTGTGTGATTAGGTCTTCTGCATACCAAAGGGAAACATTAACTTCGATCAGTGAGCCTTTTTACTTGAAGCCATACTTTTCCCCTTGTATGTTGTTGCTGGCACAGTAATCATTCTGACTTTGTAGCGTGGCTCTGCACTACTCTCAACTCACCATCACCTATCAATGTGATGGGCATTGGTTTGTAACTATGGGCCACTTCGCCACTCCCTAATTTTAGCTTTGACTAATTCCTTCTGTGTCCATTAGCATTCACCTAGAAGGATGGATTCTTTAATATCTTACCACAAATTATTGTTATGAAGCTCCTAATTAATGATCAACAGTGATATACAAATCTGCAAAAAATCCCAATTTTTAAATGTACGCATGAGTAAGTAAATAATTCTTAAATATTAGATCACAATATTTTTATAGAAATAGAATTACTGAATAGATAATATATTTTAGATGTATTACAAACAATAAAAATATGCTTACCCATGGCCTAAGGAAAGGGTAGAGAAAACTAATACATGAGTTTTTAAGAGATTATGTATGGTTCAGTTTTATGGTTCTCTAGTTTTACTGATTAAAATATGAGGAGCCATATATTTCATTAGTAATTTGATGACTGTGAACATTATAAATTTCTCTCAAAAATGTGTTAAATAACAGTGAATAACATGAAATATATGGAGGCAGTGGAAGGCATGGTGTGTAATAACAGTATGAAGATTGAGTACCTTAGTGAAGGATATGTTCTAAAACCAAAATTTATCGAGACTAAATCTAACAAAAGATGTGTATGATTCCTACACTGAAAACAACAAAACAATACTGAGAGAAATTAACAAGTCCTAAATCAAGTTCAGAGGTTAAAAGTCTCAATGTTGCTAAGATGTCAGTTCTCCCCCAAACTGATGTATAGATTCAATGCAGTTTCAATAAAAATTCCAGCAGACTTGTGTGTAGAAGTTTATAAGCTAACACTTAAATTTTATGGAAAAACTAAGGACCCTGAATAGCCAAAATAGCTTTGAAAAGAACAAACCTGGAGAACTTGCTCTACCATATTTAAGGCCTCCCAAAAGCTGCAGTAATTGAGACTGCTAGGTACTGGCAAAGAGAAATCAGTGGCACAGAACAGGGACTCTAGATATGGACACACATACATTAGTGGATATACAGTGAGGGTGCTAAGAAAATTTAATCAGAAAACTCCTTTCAACAAGTGATGTTGAAGTATAGTAGCACCTACCTTTCAGAGTTGTTGTGGATGTATTATTTACCTATTGTTGTATAACAAATCACTCTAAAATTCAGCAGCTTAAATACAAAAGCATATAATTCCTGGTCCTCTGGCTCAGGGTTGCTCACTAAGTTATAGTCAAGTTGTTAGCCAGAGCTGGAGGACCCACTTCCAGTATAACTCGTGCCTGTTGGCAGAGCCCTGCCTTCTTGCTGTTGACTAAGGGCCTTAGTTTTTTTCCTTCTAGGCCTTTCCCTAGACATGCTCACAACACTAAAGCTTGTTTACTCTGAGTGAGTGCATGACAGAGAGAGACAGAGAGAAGAAGAAAGGGAGAGAGAGAGAAAGAGGGAGGGAGGACGGGGGAAGGAGCAAGAGAGGAGAGAGAAGGTGAGAGAGAGAGAAAGACAGAGGCCAAAATGGAAGCTTTAACTTTTTATAATCTAATTGTGTAAAAAATAACATAATTTCTTCTGCTTGAGAGCATTGGTTACACAAAACAAACTTAGGACAATGTGGGAGGGCATTTCAAAAAAAGTGTGAATATCAGGGTTGTAGACACCACTGACAACCAACAGTTCCTGACACAGCAGAAGCACCATACAAATGTTACTTTTCCTAGTAGGACTATACCAATTATTTATTTTTTTAAAATTATATCTTTATTGATTTCAGAGACAGAAAGAGAGGGAGAGAGAGATAGAAACATCAATGATTAGAGAGTTGTCATTGATTGGCTGCCTCCTGCATGCTCTTGACTGGGGATCGAGCCCACAACCTGGGCATATGCCCTGACCAGGAATCTAACCACGATCTCTTGGATCCTATGGCAATGCTCAACGACTGAGCCATGCCTGGCTGGGCTATACCAATTATTTTGATTATTTGGTGACAACAATACAATAACACATTCAGGGTATTATTATAGTGTTTATGACATATCTGTAATTATGATTTTTTTCTTCTAACATCAATTGAGCATAATTAGTAGTTAGATGTTGCTCCAAAGTTTTAAGTTCACTAAATCAATGTAATTAATGTGGAGAAACCATTTCACAATTTACTGTAAAATTGTTAGAGTGTGGTTATTGAATGGTGCAGGTACTGTCATTTCATTGTCAATGTGAATTCAGATAATTGTCCTCATAATTACAGGCTGACCCTGATCGCATTACACTTTATATTGAATCTTTATTCTTCTAGACTCTGATAGATAATGCCATGTGGCATTTTCCAGTTTCAGTGTCAGCAAGTAGAGCCAATGTGCCAGGTGCAAGCTGAGATGATGTTTCAATACATAACAATTTGGATGCCAAAGTTAGTGCTTTGCTTCCTCTGGGTCAGCTCATCTTTCTGACATTGAGCTGTTACTGGCTCAGTGCTCTGGTGATATGAGGTCTTCAAAATAAATGGAAGACACTTAATTCTTGCTGCACACACATATCTTTGTGCAAAAATGTTGTTAATTTTATTGCTGTTTAGTATCTTCCTTTTCAAAGTCAGAAGCATGACCTCTTAGAATTTACATAGGTTAAATGAGTGGATTTACAACATCTCTGTATGTAATAGAACTAATAAATTAAGGAATCATAAAACTTTAGATTTGAAAGAGAAAACTGGTCCAAAGGTAAATGAAGTGTTTCCTCAGAATGTAGTTCTATAGGATGTTAATAGCTATTACATGATGTCATTGCCACTTGTAATTTCTTGACAATTTCCTTTCACAATAATCTCCTAAATTCTCTTCAGAAAAGTATCTTTCCCTCAAGGTGCATTAGCCTAGTATCCCTAGAAAATAGAGCCTGAGGTAAACTTTTATGCTTATTAGTGAATGCCATTCAATGAAGAAAACTTGGGGGGAAAGGAAATGAGACAAAATGGAGGAAAAATAAATAGAAGCATTTCCAGCTCCCAAGAAAACCCAGATGTTGGCTTGGTCATGAAGAATAACCTGAGAGAGGCAGTGTAAAACCACTGCTCACTGAACAACCCTATTTCCCATATCTCATTAGATAAAGTCCATCCATGGTGTTACTTCCTCCACATTTCTGAGTTGTGTTGACTGTATTATATTGACAGCATCTGGGGGATAAGAGATTTTTCTTTTTTACAGCTGCATAGTATTCCATTGTGTAAATGTACCACAGCTTTTTAGTCCATTTGTTTACTGATGGGCACTTGGGCTGTTTCCAGATATTGTAAAACAACGCTGCTATGAACATAGGGGTGCATAGATTCTTTCTGACTGGTGTTTCTGGCTTCTTAGGATATGTTCATTTGCTTTTAAAGAAAAGCCTACATGAGTACAATGTATGGAATCTTTTCAAATATCTAAATTCGGAAAATCTTTGCAATATGTACCGGGAGACTGAATTAAGACCCTCTCAGGATATTATTTTATGGAGGAAAATTGGCCTGAAGAAGACATAGATTTATTAATGCTAGATTGATTGTTTTCTAAGTCATTCAGCAGACATACACCATGAAGTACAGAAAGCTATATATCATGGGGGTGAGAAATTATAGTTAGTACAAAAATAAGGAAAAGTTTATGCTGTTGTTATTGGGTGATTTAGTTATCTGTTTAATTCTATACCAGACCCAAACATGTAGGGTATTACAAATGTTTGCAATCTGTATGTAGTTTTATCTATCTGACTGTATGATATTATAAGGCAGGTCTTTGTTGACACACTAAGAATGAGTACTTTGTCATAAGAATAACTTGACTCTTAGTTGGCAAGTTTGCTGTGCTATGTGAATTAATTTCAGAAGGTCTGGAATTAGACTTAGCTCTCCTACTGAAATAAGAAATACACATGTATGACACTCCCTCTGTTCAAGTTATGCGACATACTGATTGATAGTGTTGCTTTGTGACCATGGGTCTGAGGAGATTTGTGGGGGTTTGTACTAGCTTGCCAGCACTGTTTATCGATTACAATAAGACATGGTTTGAATTTGGACTCAGTGAGATCCCTGGAGAACTCTGCTGTTGAGGCTGCTTACTTAGCAGGATATGCCTACAGGACCCGCATTGGCTGAGTATATATCAGCTTCTTGGTTTTGAGGCATTTTATGCCCATCTTCTCTCTATTGTGTGATAATGGTTTCCTTTTGCTGTTTCTCTCTATGTCCTTGAAGGATATATATAGCATCTGCTATGCTGACTTCATGCCAGATTCCTACACACTTGGACCCCTTTGCGCTGCCTTTTTAAAACCTGAGTGTGACTCATCTAATCTTGAGATCTTAACTTTTACTAGATAACTTTACTAGCATTAATCCTGTGGAGAATAAAATCATGTTTTTCTTAAAACTAATTAGAATAGAAAAAACAAAACTAAACAAAGACTTGGCTATTTATGTGTTACTGTGCAACACATAACTTCTTAAAGGTGCCTAGAATTAATCACTTTGCTATGCTAAGGCATCTGTTAATATCAGAAACTAGAACTTGTTGATTTGTGATTGGAGGACTCTGTTAATTTGGGATTTTGAATCATATAATCTTAAAACGGGAAAAGCCAGTTATATTGATAATTCCTAAAATAACTCTTATAGTTAAAAAGTCAGTCTAAAGTTTGTACATTTGAATTATCAATACAAGAAAAAAGAAGGCCTTCATAACACTTATCAAAATGTTTGTCGAGTAATTGTTTGTCCTCTCAGTGAATTCAATGGGGAACATATTTAGTGCTCTGAAACTGGTTCATATCTGCTAATTAAACTTTATTCTAACATCTGATTTATATTTAATTTAAACAGGTCTATGCAAACTTGCATGTAACATCACTTCATATGAAGAAGTCCTAAAATTGTTTTCATATCCTCAAAATCAGTTAAATTTAAATAGATCACAATGAATATATATGAGAGTAAAAATATCTAAAAATAATTTTGGGACAAAATTGATACGAATTTATTCAAAACAAAGGAGAGATGTTTAAATTATTGCTATTCTTCTTAAACAGAATAAAAGAGAAATAGGTGCAGTATTGGGCAATTAGTTAAAAACATGCTTAAAATTCACTCATAATTATTTCCTTTGAGATGATTTTCTATTTATTAGTTAAAGCTTCTAGTAGTCTCATAAAGAAAACAAAGTAATCAATCAAATTCTTTTTAAAATTGCATAATTTAAAATACAGTTTCTTTGATTAAATCTAGAGATTCATATCAAATGTAAAAAGCTCTCACTGAGTTTTTCAAAGGGAGTTGATTGAAAGAATGAGGATTACAAAGTGGCTTAGCTTTATTTCATGTTGCTTTTAAGAACTAAATTATTTTTTTGAAATTTCCATATTTTTCTACATTCCTCAGTTATCCTAGTTTCTAAATTGTTGGTGAAAAAAGACTTTTAAGGACAAATATCTTTATAGTTTTGTTAACTCTTCTTGACAACTACTTCAAACCATACTAAGCATGGCTTACTAACAGACATTTCAAGCTATTCCATGCCCCAGGCACATGCAGTACTTTTTAAAGAAATAGAAAGAAAAAAATAGAAAGAGCAAAAACAAGTGAGTATAAGTAAAACTAAGATCATAAGAGAGAAGAACTTTTGAAATCATAGGTGACACTACAGGAAATTTCATTTTAAAACAGTAGAATCTGGCTATATTTGAATGTCAGATTTATTTCTGCTAAAAGTTTCATGTATGTTAGCTTCTCCCAGAAGCCAGTCGGTCTGAAGTGCATATTGTACAAACAAAACCAAGGATCTTCAGAAAGAGGCGGCTTTTTGCTCTTCTCCTTTGCAGGCCATAAACTGACCACTGCGTCTTGGATTTCTAGCTGATTCCTCCAGAGTGGCCCAGGCTCCTCCTATAATGCAGAGTAGAGGGGGAGCCGGCACCTTGCACACACAAGCGCAGTCCTGCCCCCTCCCTGCATACCCTGCTGAGGGGTGTGCCTGAGGAGTGATTGCCTTTGCTTCTTTCCCACCCTTCCTCCTCCTCTTCCTCCCTGTACTTCTTACTGTAATCAGATCTAATCAACCAGAATTGAACATTCTATTTCTTGGTTAGTACTGTATTGAATCAGTTCTGAGCGATCAATCCATGTTGATTCACGTATTGAAGAACTTGTCATCACCTTGCTTGCTAGAAAATTCTGGAGCTGCCACATCATCATTAGAGAATTCAACTTCAGTGAGTTGAAGATCAGCTATTAAAAAAGACGTGAGGGTTATACGTAAACAATGGGTACTCAGAACTCATCATTATCCACGAGACAAGGAGTAGACCCTTTCATCCACTTCGTATAGACTCTCAAAGCTCTGTAATCACCTGCTGTGATTCCTTCTTCCTTCAAGTTCTTTGTAACCTGATGCCACCTGTATAAAAACCCTGGCTTACGGTGAGAGGTACTGAAAACAAAGACAGGAAATTGGAGGATACTTTTGATAGGCTTTAAGTTGTGTCTGGAGGACTACTTATGAATGTAAATTATTTTAAAGAAATTTAATCCTAAATCATTTTTTAAAAATTCTACTCCTGAATTAAAAGTGACATAAAATAAAACAAAGAAAACCTCCATGTTTTAAATGGAATTACTCACCAGTAATAGGTAAATATAAGGTCAAGAGTGGTGGAATACCAAATCCAAGATCCAAGATAATAATATTGAAAGGGAATAATAAAAATTATAAATGCTTTGGTTGTCATTTAACCATATGTGTTTTAACTGCTTAAATTCAATTTATTTTTCCTCAGTGAAAACTGATTACTTCATTTAGTGTAAATTAGCATTTAAATAAAACAAACTATATAGCTATTATTAGATGAAAGTTTGCATTCACTCTATCACCAATTTCTATGATCTTGGTCTCTCTACTTAACTTTTTTATGTGAAAGATTTATCATAATTTAAATAAAAATTCGGTATCATTTTATAGTAGTGGCATGAGTATTCACAAAAATCAGAAGTATATTAAATCAGTGATTATGAATATAAATATTTTAGATAAAATAATTTATATAAATAATAAGTTATAATAAAGAAAAACTTACAAATTTACATATTTATAAAAATTCAAATTTGTATGAGGAGCTATGTTCATCATCCATATTAATGTGAAGCTGAGAGACAGTTATTGTAAATAACCCAGCATACTCAGAATATTTTCCTTGATTGTAAAAAAGGCTATAATTAAATTGCTCTTGAAATATAATTGTGACAGGAGGCATTTTTCTATATGCATAAGAAGTTAACTCATAGATCATTTATACTTAGCCACACAGTCATGAGTCACAAGTCACTTGCAGCTGACTATGAATTTTACATTAATCAGTAAGGACACATTTTCAAAGCTCTCAAGAGGAACACTCATGATACATCACATTTTTAATTGTGATATATCCAAATCCATATTTAAGTGACCATTAAACTTCCATCATGTTCCAAATCCATATTTTAAAAAATTGTTTTCATCATATAAATAGTACGTTGTGCCCTTCAACATGCCTAACCACAAAGAATGAGATTATTGAAAAACAGATGATTGGGGGGTATTAAAATAAATGAAGTACACTTTTAATCTAATTTAAAAGTATAATCTATAGGGGTGAGCATAGCTCCTATTTAAAATATATATGTATGTATATTTCTAAACCTTATTATATTTGTGTAGATTCTTGTTTCCTAAAGGTAGCATTTAATAAAATATTTCAGGTACAGTTTGGGACAAAAAAATGCAATGATTTTTCTTTGGAAAGAATAGTGCTTAAATAAGTGAGGTATAATATTTATTTTCCATTTTATCATAGTTTCCTAGGCTGATTATAATGTAAAGAAATGTTCTAAATAAGATTTGGGTAGAAGAAGAAATAGAAGTGGTAGGAACAAAGGATATTCTTGGAGGGATGAAGTAAAGATTTTTTTAAAACAAAGCACAGATAGCAAAGAATTATTTCACCTTCCAAGTTATTTTATCAAGTGATTATGTGTTTACTTAGCTCAACTTTAAAATCCCTAGGGTTTCCAGAACTGTGACAAATTTTATGGAAATACACTAAAGTCAACAAATAATTTATTAAAGTAATTACTTGAGTAATTGTTAGAAGTGAACTCGACCTAAAGGAAAACTCTAGGTATACTAAAAACAGTACATTTTTACCAATCATAATGTGGGTGGTACTGTCAGTTTTATTAACCGAGGCTGTATTATATTTCTTACACATAATAAAGCAAATGAATATTTTGCTGTCACTGAAAGCAAGGGTTTTTAACATAGAAAGGACAAGATACAGAGGTGAGATCAATGAGGTTAAGAATAATTTTGAGTCCAGCCGGGTGTGGCTCAGTGGTTGAGCGTCGACCTAGGATCCAGGCGATCGGGGTTCTATTCCCGGTCAGGGCACAAGCCTGGGTTGCGGGCTCGATCCCCAGTCGGGGGTGTGCAGGAGGCAGCCGATCAATGACTCTCTCACATTGATGTTTCTATCTCTCTCTCTCTCCCTCTCCTTTCCTCTCTCTGAAATCAATAAAGATATATTTAAAAAATAATAATAAAAATTAAAAATACGAAGAAAAAAGAAAGACCAATCCAGTACAATGAGTATTCCTAGTATCGAGATTGTGCTCACTACCATTCCTCACTAAAAGGATATAGAGTTCCCTTGATAAATAGCTGATTCTAGGTCTGCAACGGAAATTATAGAAACTGAACTATTCATATCAGGTTGAATCATGAGGAAGTTACAAAAGATTACTAACTATTTAAAAGGATTCTAGCCTGGCCAGTGTGACTCAGTGGTTGAGCACTGACCCAAACATCAAGAGGTCAGAGGTTCTGTTCTGGTCAGGGCACTGCCGGGTTGCAGGCTTGATCCTCAGCAGGGAATGTACAAGAGGCAGCCAATTGATGTTGATGTTTCTCTATCATCGATGTTTCTCTCTCCCCCTCTCCCTTCCTCTTTCTCTAAAATCAATAAAAAAATTCTTTAAAAAAGAGGGAGGATTCTAGAAGCTAACTTGAGGAGCCTCCCTATGATGAAATTTGGGACAGTTTGGGCATCTTAAGAATAATAACTGTAATGAGCTAAGCACATTATATCTATATTTCAATCCATGAATTTATAATAATAAAAACATCCTCAGTGGTCACCCATTGAAAACGCTAGTAAACCACTTCATTATTTTGAAAGAATTGACTTGTTTTGTTTTTTGCTTTTTTAATTGCCTTTTTATTGCTTTTCCGATATGAACTATGTTTTAGGACAAACAAATACTTGATTAGAAAATGTTTATTTTTATAGACATATTTCAGCTAATAAAAAAGTGATTATAGATTTATATATCCTATATCCGCTCATTGATTTAGAAACCAAACCCAAGTAAGTCATGCTAGTCCCTTGGCCCACAAAAATTATTCAAGTCTCTATATCTTCTTTATGATCTATCCCTTATCTAATGTTATGCCAATTGGCTTCCCCTGTTTTATTATGGTGTACTCTGTGACTCTAGTGCTACACTTCATATATCTTTATATCTCAAACAGTAGTAAAGAACTATAGATAACAGATACTCAATAGATATTTAATTATTTTAAATTAAAATTAAAATTTAGTTTCAGGTCTTTTGAAGAGAGAAAGATAGAATTTCTTTTTTTAGGAGCATAAGAAGACACTCATATTTTAACACCATGTTTATCTCAACCTAAATACCTCCCATGTGCCATGTGTAGAAAATATTAATCATTTGATAAACACCCTTAATTAATTAATAGCAATTCATTCTTTGTTTAAATGAAAAATTTATGCAGAGGTTGTTATGATAAGCAAAACAATTTCATGATAATCATAAGTTATGTCATTCACACAAATTGCATATTAAAAGGAGAAATGATGTTTTGTGGAAATAATTATAACCGTGACAGTACTGATCTTACTGATCATTCAAAGTTCAATTGTCTAAGTTTCTTAATTTTAATACCATTATTAGTCTAATGAAAAATTAGCTTCTATTTCACACAGTATATGCACAACTTTATTAATCGGGCAAAATTATTTTGATAAAATAAATGCAGAGCTAAAACACCCTTTGGGGAAATTTCACAATAGGTTTTGTGAAGACTTAATGGCCTGTCTGTAAAGTCAGATAAATATCAACACCTTTCTCTTATCAGAAAAAACAAAGTATTTAGTAACTTATGGTGCAGTCTACTCACTTTCCCTTCACTTTCAGCAGTAAAATATGTGAAATAAAATCTACCCTTGATGAAACCATAGATCGAGGTTTCAAACACAGCTCCTAAAAACCCACATAGTCATTATGATTAAGCATACACTTTCAGAAAGTTTATTAAATACAAACAGTGTAGTGTAGTGTAATGTTTATGTTTTTCTCTTGCATGATACCATTATATTATTATACCAATACAGTTTTATGACCATATTTAATAAGTGTAATGAATTTTTAGAACATAAAGCAAAAGACCAAAATGATTTTAAAAATATATATTCAACCTTTGTAAAAAGAATAAATACAATAAAAAAACTAATACCTATTCTTTCATTTATGCCTGAAAAAAGAGCTGACTCTGAAATACTGACAGATTTGACCTAGTTATGACTCTGGAAAGGATCATCTGTGTAAACTGATTTCTTTTAAAGGAGCCAAATTTGAAATCAATTAGTTATTTAAATAATTAACAAGGTAAAATCACCTTAACAGTGTAGGTTTTCCTTATACATTTTATGAGTTTTTAAAAAATGATCTCAAACTTATAGAAAAGTTGCACATGCCATACAAAGGACCTTTCCCCTCTAAACAATTTAAGACTAAATTGCAAAGCCAAAGCCTTTTCAGCCTGAAATACTTTCTTGCAAACAAGAATGTTGTCATAAGTAACCATATTACAACTATCAGAAGCAGAAAATTAATACAGACACACTACTATCATTGAAAAATTGTCCCATTCAGGTTTCACCAAATGCCACTGTAATACCTTTTAAAGCAAAAACTTCAGTTCAGGATCACAAATTGATTTTAGCTGTCATGTCTCTTTGTTGCTGGTGGAAATAGGGTTCTTTCACAGAGTCACGAGAAAAGTATTTCAGGGACCCGCACATAGGAGGGTGAGGTGTAGTGGTAAGATTCACTGGAGCAAAAATGAAGGACTGCCCCCAGGTGCCTGGTGGCTTACCCATGACTCAGCTCCATCTCATTATGGAATAAGTCGTGGCCTAGTGAGCATAAGTGCCCACCGGGAGGGTCAGGACCCAGAACTGTAAAGCCGTCACCCTGGGCTCTGGTAGTCAGCACAGCCTCTGCTCCCAGCTGAGCTCCGGCAGGCACTGCTGCACGGAGCTCTGCACTTGGGCCTGTGCTTGGAACCGTGCCTGGAGCGGAGCTAGGACCCACACAGCTGCTATGGAGAGAGACTGCAAACCAACCAACCCTGGCTACTGAGAGAGGGGCCTTTATTAAGCTTTAATTATGTTACCTCTGGCTTGGGAGAGAGAGGCGTTCTTTAAAATTAACCAATCTTTTCCTAATCCTTTGTGGGGTTGTGCTGGGTCCTTCCCCTGTCCAATCTGGTCTTTTCCCCAGGTTTTCCAGGCTAGACTTTGCCCCTTTGTGTTGTCATTTTGGCTCCTACTGCATATGCCTCCAAGTTTTGCCTCATCATCTGACTTCTTCTGTGCATGTGATTACCTCCCCCTGCACCATCTTGGCTTCTACTACACGTGCACATAGCAAAGGAATTTCCCCTCCTGTTCTTCTTCCTCCCCAGGGCAATCCAGGCTAATGGCTGGTAGCAGATTTCCCTGCCCACTTTGGGAATTAAGTCTCCTCAGTGGAGAACGCAGATGACCCTTGGGGAGAATGTGAATGCTATGGATTCCTAGTAAATCAGGATTAATATCCAATTCCATTTGCTCCCTTCCATAACTGACTAGTTACCTACACTAACACCTTTACGCTCTCTTGGTCTCTTGATTCCTCAGTCTTTCCTTGACTACTTTGACCTTGCCATGTTTGAAGATTACAAGGCACTTCCTTTGTAGAAGATCTCTCTGTTGGTGTTTGTCTGATGTGTCCTCATATTAGATTAGGTTTCTTAATCTTGGCAAGAATATTATAAAAATGATGCTATGTTCCCATTGCATCTTATCATTTGGTGATAATTTTAATGTTTCCTATTAATTATTTTGTTTTGATAAGAGCATGAACTCTGGTCTAATTGACAGGAAAATTTTCAACATTTCATTGTTACATATACTATTTGCTCTAGAATATTTGGACCCACATCATTTGATACCTTTATAAGATTATGACATTTGCATTCAATTTATAGCATGCTAAGCAGTTTTAGCATGAAAAGATATTGGAGTTTTCAAGTATTTATTTTCATGTATTGGGTTCATGACTCTTGTTCGTTCTGTTGATATGGTGAATAACATTGAAGGAGTTTGCAAATTAACTACGTTTATATTACTGCAATAGTATCAAAGGGTTGTGATTCATTGTCTCTTGTATGCATTACTAGATTCAATTTGCTAGTGTTTTGGTTTAGAATTTTTCATATCTGTATTTGTGAGAGAGACTGGCCTAAATTTCCTTATAATCTCCTTGTCAGAATTTGATGTCAAGGTTGTGTTTGCCTTATATAATGAGTTTGGAAGATTTCCCTCTTCCTATTCTCTGGGAGAATTTTTATATGATTAGTAGCATTCACTTATGAAACCATATGGCCTGAGGTTTTTGTGAGAGGTTTTAAATTACTGATCCAAGTTACTTGAAATCACATTGGACTGTTTCCCCTGTGTTTAAAAAGAAAAAGAAATAAATAAAAGCAGATCTTTATGCAAATACTTAGATGAAGGTAATTTAATTAGTAAGGTATCCCATAAAACAGAAGTGAGGAAATAAGACAGGAGGAAAGTCAATGTAGATTTGCATAATCAAGTTGTTATCTAGCCTGAGTACCTGGAGCTTGGTTTCCTGGAATATGAAGTAAGTGTGAAGAATGCACCTCAGAATTGCTGCCTTAGTCCTGGATGTGGAAATGTTCCTTCATTAACTATCATGCAACGTTGGCCAAAGTTACCCCATGAAACTTTAACTTCCTCAAATTTCTATTTCTGAGTTGTGATAGACTTGAGAACCTAGAGAAGGTCAACCAAGTGGGGGTGAAGCAGAGCAGAAGTGTTTAAAACATTTTTATGATTTTCTATTTTATCTTATGTCTGTTTTACAATAATAGAACCAAAAGAACAAACTTTGGGTATTGTTAATTTTCTCTATCTTATGTTTATTTGGGATTTCAATAATTTTGTATTTTATTTTTATTATTGCCTTCCTTGTATTTCATAGTGTTTAATTTTTGTTGTTCTCAGTATTTGATAATTAGATATGATTTTCAGTGTTTTTGTTCTCATGTAGTCAGTAAAGATTACACAAGTCCCTTTAATCCTACATTAGTGTTGACCCTTCTGTTTTAATGTGTTGCATTTTAAGCATCATTCTTTTCAAAATACTTTCTATTTTCCATTATGATTTCCTTGTTGACCTGTGGATTTTTATTTCGAAGTGTATAACTTAACTTACAATGTTTGGGGTATTTTCTTGCTATATGTTGTTTCTGAGTTCAAGTTTAATACTATTTTGGTAAGAAAACATACTCTTTATAATTTATTTAACATCTGCTGAGGCTTGTATTCTGGCCGGCATTTCATCAATTTTGGTAAATGTTCCAGTGCTCTTGGAAAGAGTAGGCCTTCCGTAGCCACTTGGTATTGTAGTTTATATATGTCAATTAGGTCAATGTGATTAATTTTGTTCCTCAAGTCTTTTATATCCTAGATGATTTTTGTCTGTTTGTTCCCCTAATTCCAGAAATAAAAAATGTTGTTTTCCATTATGATTGTGGGTTGGTGTCCTTCTCCTTGTAAATCTTGTTAATTTGCCTGCATTATACATTTAATACTGTGTTATTAAGCACATAATGTTTTAAGACCCTTTGCTATTATCACAAATTCCTCATTATTGCTATTAGTTTTATTTAAAACCTATTTTTACCTGATATTGATGTAACTACGTCATCTTTCTTTTGGTTGATATTTGCATGCTTTTTAAAAAGCTTTTTACTTTCCATATTCCTGTATTTTTTAATTTAATGTGTGTCTATTATAAGCAGCATGTTAAATTTTTTAAATCTGATAATCTTTGGCTTTTATTTGAAATACTTGATTCACTGTCATTTCTTGTAGCTGCTAGTATATTTGCTTAAACTGAACATCTTATTACATTTTTGCTGTTGATCCATCTGATTTGTATTCTACTTTACCTCTTTTATCACCTTTGTTATATTAATTATATTTGTTTTTCCCTCTATCATCTTGATTTTTTAAATATTCTTTAGCAATTTTAATGATTTTATTAGAGATTATGTCATATCCATGACTTATTCAAATTTATTGTATAATTTGGTATTTTATCACTTCTCAGACACAGCATAGACACTGTAACATTTTACTTCAACATATCCTGTCATCTTATTAAAATTATTTTGTGTAATTTAAATTTTTAATAGTCACTGAGGAGCAGAAATAAGGTTTTCCCAGTTTTCTTTACTTGAATTTCTAAATCTCAAAATTGTGGTAAAATAAAATGTTTTTGAGTTTTGTTTTCTTTTGTTTTTAATGCAGCAATACCTATCTGGCACAGATTCCTGATACCAAAGTGGTGTGTTGCCATAACAGAAATCTGAAACATGGGACACTGAGTTTGAGACTCAGTAAAAAGGAAACCTGGAGGGGCCCACAGGAAAATTATTGAATGCTGGGGGGTGCTCAAGAAATTTCTTGGTTAGCTTAAATGCAGTGCAGAAATAGTTATCAATAATATCATAAATGGGATTGTGACAAAAATCTCCATACACTTTGTTGTATTGGTGTCTATAGGACTATACTATAATTTCATTTAATTAATGGATCCACATGAACTGATCTCATTTTCAGTACCAAATCAGAACATACAGGGTGTGGTAAAGTGGGTTTACAGTTGCTCTCAACATAATACAATAGTTACTAAATAATAATACAAGAATAAACTCTGTATTTCATGTACTCACAATTGTAAGCCTACTTTTGCCCCACCTAGTACATTAGGCCTTGATCAGCATGAAGAGAACATAAAACTAAGTTGGCCATTTGCCCTGTGGTATAATTTCAAGTTCATCAATCTGTTCAAATTCATAATTATTAATGCTATATCTTATCCACATTTCTAGTGTTTTAGTTTTCCCTTAAATAATTGAGGCCAAATAATGCCATGCAATCAATAAAAAAAATGAAAGAGGTTCCTGAAATAAACGACCCTTTAAAATCATTTCTCTATATATTTCATACACTAGACAAGTGAATTCTTAGAAAATGGAATCTGAAACTTTTTTTAAATTACATAAATATTTTTAAATTGTTCTTTTGCAGGAACAATGTGAATACTTTTGAACTGTTTATTGACATTGGTTTCTTTTAAGAATGGGTGGATTCAGGTATATATGTTAATAATATAATGAAAACACAGACAATTACTATACTCACTCCTTGTGGAATAGTGAGAAAGTTGTGTCTTGATAAATAAAATAAAACAAACAATTATAAAAGCAATAGCATTATTTTAGAAGAATGAAGAAGAAAGTACTGCTTCCAAAGATACAGGGTATTACAAAAATTTAAGTGGAGAGTCTATTAGAACTTTAGAAGAAAGATGTATTGTTTTAGGAAAGGAATTGTGCTTTAAAAATTACTTATCTCCTGCTATCTGAACAAATTTTATATATTCTGTGTTTAATCACTGAGTGGTAAGGCAAATCTTTGGCCTCTTCCTACTCCTTAAGTTTCTTTTGTTTAGTGACAGTGAAGCAGTAATTCTAATTAAACTAATCAAAAGGCAGTTTGAGATGATGAATTTTGTTTACAGAATAACTAGTGAAGCTGCACTGGTCAGAAAAGGAATCATTTTCTAGTAAAAAAAAAAAAAGTTAGTCAATAGGACAAATTTCTCTGTCCATAATATGCAGAACATATTTCAATAATTAAAGTTTCTTCCTTGTATTTCACAGATTTTACATTTCTGCCATCTCTTTGGAGTAGACATAGTGTTGATATCTCATCAACTCATGCACAACATTTTTCACATGTAGATTTTCCTGAGTCATAAAGTGTCCTTAGCTGACAGCTTAATAGTTCACTGATGTTGTCAGACACCAAGCTTCAGAAGCAGTTCTCAGGAAAAAATTGGTGGCTTATGATAGTTGTAATTGCTGTTAGCCAAATATTCCCATTTCTTCCACTTCCCCTTTCAGGCCCATAGTAGGACTGCACTCCTGTCTCTTGTGTTTGTAACAGCTTGGTGCCTAGTTTTGGCCAACAAATCATAGGCATTTCATTGCTGAAAACAAAACCTGGTATTTACTTGCAAGAGCACAAACTCTTAGAGCTTTCCTCTTCCCCCGACATAGACGCCAATATCGTGTGCATCAAGCAGCCACTCCATCCTCCTGATCCCTGAGTGACTGCAATAGCACAGGTCCACGATGGACATTGAGCAGAAACAAGAAGTAAATCTTCCATGTTTTATGCCTCTCAGATATTAGGGGTTGTTTATTATTGCAGTAATCCTCAGCTCTAGTCCATATCAGCCATGATTTTCAAACTGGGTTTCTATCCCTAAGAGTGTAGCACTTCGTTTTGCAAAGACACAGTAGCATATTGGTTTGATGGAGAGATATGTTGTGTCAAGGGCTCCAATTCCAGGTGAATTTACTGTCCAAAGAGCACCTACACATCTTTATTCATACTACTTTGACTTGTTTCCTTGAACCAAGAAATAGTTAAATTTTTGAATAATAGGTTTATCACAGTCTTGTTTTAAGTGTGGTCTACCATCAACAGCACCGTATTTATTTAGTGAGCTTGTTTATTAAAAGGCAGATTCCTCCAAACCTTGTGGCAGAACTATTGAATCTGAATTACAGGAGACTTGAGACTGTATAGAAAAGCAGCATTTTAAACAAGTCCTCCAGATGTTTCCAGTATATATCAATGCTTGAGAATAACGGCATCACAGAATATTTTTACATAAAAGTAGATCACATTTATTTAGGACACTGAAGTGCCAGCTAACTCATGTAATTTCTATTTAAGAGGACTGGTGATCAATAAACTTGTAAAAATTGGTCAATAAAGAGTTTTTAGACACCAAATGGTGTATTAATTTTGTACATAGTCCTGAAAACTAGGAATAGTCTTTGTGTCTGATTTGTTTTCACTTACAGACAAATTGTTAAACTGTGCTTCAGTTTCTTGTATTCAAAGAATTCAAAATGGTGACACTGTAGTTTACATAAAAATATAATCAGATTTGTTGTAATGACTCAAATTTTCTTCACTTGTGAGTTGTCAAAAGACAGTTCTACGCACATGTGGGAGGCAGCCAGTCAATGTGTGTCTCTCTCACATCAATGTTTCTCTCTCTTTCTCTCTCTCCCTCCCCCCCTTTGCATTCTCTCTAAAAGGCAATGGAAAAAATGTCCTCTGTTAAAGACCAAAAAAAAAAAAAAAAAAGACAGTTCTATCGTTTTCTTTATCTGAGATAAAGATATAGCATAATAAGCTGCTCCTCATGCTTCCATTCTCAGAGATATTTTAAAGACTACAATATGATGGCATTATCCAAGTAGATATTGGTCTACCATGGCAAAGTCTGAAGAATTATTTTGTTTCTTATACAAATCAGGTTATGATTTTATCATAATTGTATTTGCAAACAAAATCTACATTACCAGCACCTCTGACGTCTACTGGTTTCAAGGGTCATTAGGTTGATGAGTGAAATTTTTTTGTGAGGAAAAAAATATTTTGTGCAGATATATTTTTGCAGTTTGGTTAGGATGCTGTGATGGACAGATGTAGTTTGTGTACATACGTTACATATTGTTATTCTAAGACATTTTCAAGAGAAGTAGTCAATAGCTAAATGAATCTGTTTAAGCCAATCTGAGAAGAATCAGCATGAAAGTATTTTAGATTCTCTAACATATGGGTATATGAATCCAATTCATGTACTATCAAATAGCACAGCTGTTTGGTAAAGAAGCTTTGGAGCTAGATCTAAGGGTTTGAATTCTGGCTCAGCTGTTTACTTTTGTGATTACTGCCAGGTTATTTCACTAATTTTTCTTTTATCAAAAAAGAGATAATTATGGTACTTATGCAACAAGTTTGTTATGAGGACTTCATTGTGTATAGCTGCAAAGCCCTTTAATGTTTCTGGCACAAAGTCAGGGCTTTACAAGTGCTGGCAATATTTGCAAACCCCTATAACCCTGAAAAATAAATTCTTACACCCAGCGATTAGAATTAGATTAATGATATTCCTGAGAACTTTTTCACTTTAACTGAAACATCATGTTATATAATTATCTTATGCTACTTTGAGAAATGTACAGAGAGAATTTTAATTTTTTGTAATTGTTTTGTAATTTGTGTATTATAATTTGTCTTTAGAGTTTTATGTCCTTGCAGCTACCTTACATTGATTGTTTCTTGGGGAGAAATAATCGATTTGGTTGATCTCATCTGTGGTCTGAAAGATATAAATGTTTAATGAAGGTAGTATTTGTAGGAATAAAATATTTTCTAATTAGAAACAAATGGTTATATGAAAATAAACTAAGACATTAAAATTACTGCAAAGTAATGGGTCTGAGACAAGATACTAAGCATAAGTTAGCCTTTAAACTTTTTCTATGACCTAAATGCTGAAATATTTCTTTTAAATAATTCAGCCCAAATTATATAAAGCAATTATAAATCAAAGAGGTTTCTGAATTTCTTATTTCTGTAGGTATCTTCCATTTTTGTGATTCTAAAAATGCGTGAATCACTTGATCTGTGTTGACATTCCATTAAGAAGTCTTAGTATTTACAAAAGGTATTTTTGTCTAGAATTTTAAAAAGTCTATGACAAGAAAAATAGTATTTCCATTACAATATGCCTGTTTAATGAACCACTATATTTTATTTAATGGGGGGGTGGGGGTTGGTAGGGTCAGAGAAATTGAGAAATATCTTAGTCACATTAAAAGGAAATCAAGTGTTCCTATTGGGAAACTTGTAGACTTTATACAGGTCAGGGCAAAAGTAGGTTTACAGCTGTGAGTACATGAAACAGAGTTTATTCTTGTATTGTTATTTGTTAATTATTGTATTATTTTCCATATGAACAACTGTAAACCTACTTTTTCCCTACCCTGTATAATAATGCCATGACATATTACAAAGTCATGCCATGCTCTGACTAGGATTATAATACAATATTCTATATATTTCAAATAAATGTAACTTTATTTGCAGTCTGAAGTTCAGGATAGTTTTTGGAACAAAAAGAATGGTTATTTTTAATCTTAAGTGTTAATATGCACCTTTGACTAAGGATGAAAATATTGCTTTTACTTGTCTAACATTTAGGATAGGAATTTATGAGCCAGAGAATAAAAATAAAAGGCAACCAGTAGCCAGAATCAACAGTGAGCACAAAATGTTTAAAATGCTTCTGCTTTTTAAGTGTTTCCAGGAAACAATGCTGCCAGCATGACTTGAACAATAATGGACAACTGCATCAGTCAGAATGGCTTGCATTATTGCTTAAATTAATCACAGAGTGCAATTTCTCTGACAACTCATAAAATAGATTAAAACATAAATGTCTCGTAGTGAGGTATTAGTACTACTTGTAGTGATTTGTCTCCTTCCTTATATTGCCCACACAAAGTGCCATGAATTATTCTCATAAAGCAAGGCATATATTGTCTGTATATTCAATCTATCTCAGTTTATGAAAATGTAATTGGAAAAGTATTAACTTGCACACAGATACACTCAGCCTGTGGTTTGGTGTGTGTGTGTGGCAGGGGGAACAGTTCTGGGATCCACCACCCCAGTACCCAAACCGCTGATGCTCAAGCCTCATATAAAACTGTATCAAAATTTACCCCTGAAAGATGCCACTTATTTTTATTTTCTTTTTTTATCCCCATGAGGTATTAGAAGAAGTCTAAAGAACTTTTTATCTGCCACCTGATTGCCCATGGTCATATAACTGATTTTAGGCTTCCACAAAAAAGGTTGACAGGGGCAGAAAGATGAAGTGCATTTCAAATTATATGTAAAAAAAAAGTAAAATTTTCTAGAGTATCCATTAAAAGGTTAGATTGGGAAAGAGGGCTGAGTTATTTGCATAATGAAACATTAAGAATTTATTTGTAGAGTCAAACAGATTATGCTATTTTTGACCCCAATTAACCTGACTAATCAAGAGTGGACTGCATTCCTTGTACTTATCGCACTTTACTGACAGTCTTAGGAAGTGGCCAGTGGACATCAGTTCCTGCCAAAAATATTTCTTTGGACTTCACTTTTTTTTTCTGTGGGTAAGTCCCATGAGTTGGAATGATGCTACTCAACATGGATAAATCTGTAGCTGCAGTGGGATTAGAAGGGGGGCCAAGAGTGACCAGGCAATTGGCACCTCTGTGGAGTCTGTTTCTTAAATTTTTTTGTCAACTTATTAAGAGATAATTAAATGTTTCACACAACCTACACGTTAAAGAGGCTGACTTATAAACTAAGATTCAATGCATTCAATATCAATGTTTTTCTTAACAAAGTCAACTTAGAAAGTGGAGAACAAATTAAAATTTCAAGTGTGGAATAACTATACTATAGATATTATATGGAGTGTTTTTTTCCTTTTTAAAGAGAGTTTTATTTATTTTTTTTGCTCTGGTCTAGAATTAAAATATGCTTCCAATAATCTAACTTACAATTATCTTCCACACACGCCTCCATTTTCATAACAAGGGCTAAATGTTAAAATTCATTCCAGAAAACATTTTTTAATTAGCCTGAAATGTGTGTGACTGGGTGTACTGACTCCTCTCAGTTCAGAGATTTTAACAGGCTTCTTTCAAGACTGATTAACCCTAGGAATAAAACATCAGCATAACCTACCATCTCCTGGAGTATTCTTAACAGTTACTAAAGTAGTTAATAGTCTGATACACATTCCATTTATCAATAGTGTATCCAAAATGACAACCCAACACTAAGCTTATTCAATCTTGAAGAATTTCATGACAGCTAACTTCAAGACACTGCTGCTTTATATCACACTCCCCTGGGAATTAGCTCTAAATTTGGGATTAGACCATTCGGGTCTATGTCCTGGCTCTGCCTTGGATAACCCATGGAATCTCTGCTTTATTATATCTATATGGTTATAAAAAGTATATTCAGTGGCTTACAAATATATATAGGATAAAAATAAGCTACAATATAGATTTTTTTTAAAAAGGTTACCATGATTATGTGAATTACTTTGGACAAACTAGCAATCCATAAAATGTTGATTAAATCAGGACCTATATCACTGAGTTATGGCAGAGATTAAATGGAAAACAACAACAACATTAAAAGCTCTTGCAGTAGTGCTTAGTAAAAGTTAGCTATGATTATTGTAAAGTAATAGGGGAAGGAGAGTCTCTCTCTTAAAGAATGAATAAATGACTCAATTTCAATTGTCAGTAACCACCACTATCTCCTCCTTCTCCCCCAAATAAGGGTTAAGACAAAATAAATGTAGAAGAGTAAGTAAGAGTAAAGGGAACTTAATACACAAATAATAATTTTATTCAATACTATATTGTATGAACAATTTTGCATTGAATCTTTTCTGTGACTTTGAATTAGTTCATTCAGGCTTCTATAACAAAATCTCACAGACTGAGTGGCTTACATACAGCAGAAATGTATCGCTTATAGTTCTGTAGGCTAGAGCCTGAAATCTGGGTGCCAGCATGGTCCAGTGAGGAGGGCCTCCTTCCAAGTCACAGTCTTCTTGTTGTATTCTAACAAGGTGGAAGGGACTGGGGGAGCTCTGTGGAATCTCTTTAGAAGAGCACTAATCCCATTCATGAGGAAACAACTATACTAACACCATCACGTTTAGAAGTTGGATTTTAACATGTGAATTTTAGGTGGATTCAAATATTCAGACCATAGCAGACTTCTGTAAAATTGAAAAGCTGGAGAGGATGATTTCTAAGCTTTCTTCCAACATTCCTGTATTTACACACACTCTCTTCCTTTTTCTATAGGAGGACATGAAAGTATTAGATAAAGGAATAGATTATGATTCTTAAGATTAAATATAAAAGAGCCAGAATAGGATAGGTACTGATTATTTCACTGAAATAGACATAATATTTATTTATATTTGTGTATTTTAAATAAAAATAAGCTACTGGAATAAAAGTAAATGATGCTTTTTGTTTGCAACTTATCAGGAACCAAACTCTGTCTAGCTCAATAAAAATGAAATCTAGCCCAGTTGGGTGTGGCTCAGAGGTTGAGCATCAACCTAGGATCCAGGAGATCGCAGTTCAATTCCTGGTCAGGGCACATGCCTGGGTTGTGGGCTCGATCCCCAACTGAGGGAGTGCAGGAGGCAGCTGATCAATTACTCCCATCACTGATGTTTCTATCTCTCCCTCTCCCTTCCTCTCTTTGAAATCAATAAAGATTTATTTAAAAAAAGAAAGAAATCTATTACCCCCATAATTAGGAGTGTCCTGGCTGACAGCAGCGATGGAAATAAGCTTTTATTCACTATTAAGACTTACCTGCTCTCTCATCTTTGCTCACTGTTGGCTTCTTCATTGGAGTTGACTTTATCCTGAAAACTTCCTCATCAGAAAAGAAAGGGACTTACCAGCTCTAGTAAGAAAAATTTGTGAGTTGGAATTCTATGTTTCAACAAGGGTCTTTGTGGCTCAGGGTATTTTAGCAGTTATGGCTATTTAGGGAATTATTGAGCAATCTTTACTGTTTTATGTCTATGGTGGTTGACTAAAATGTCTTTAGGAACCAGGAAGGTAGATGAGTAACATGTCCATGGACATTATTATTGAAACGGGGACACTGCTGAGATGAAAACGTTGGTATTTAAGAATGAAATGTTGTAGCAGCAAGTGTAAAACAGGAGTGTACTATGCCAGCAGGGAAATACAGTCACCTTTTGTATGGCTGATAATTGTTGTTAAGAACTAAAAAAATTACATTTTTCATCTAAAGGGACATTCACTCCAAAGCAGCAATGTGGTCTCCTGTTGTTGGATCTAAGTTAGGAAGAAAAGCTAGAAATGTGAATTTGTATGTAAATTTCAAACTTTTCTATCATTGTCAACTGATTCCATCTTTTTTGTCAACACTGATGTGTTGACAAATCCACATTCACCCTGTGAGGAAGAAGTTTGCTGCCTCTTGTCTAATAAATCAGACAAAATTGTTTGGACTCTTTCACTGCCTTACGAAAATATTTAGTACAGTATCTCAAAAACTCCCGTCGAATGCTGTTCTACAAACTTAATGACTTAAATCATAATGTGCATATAAACTTAATTCACAGAAATTTATTTTGTTCTACAGTATTATGGTCTAAAATGTAGGATACTGAGATGTCTGTCATGAAGCAATTTGTCCCCTGAGGCAAGCAGTGCTAGACACACATACTCAAATACATGGAGCTAAGTGTGTGTGCGCACGGTGCAGGATAAGGAGTGGGTGAGGTCTACAGGGATTACAGAAAACGTGAGCCCACAATCCCTGATCGTGGTGATATCATAACTGGAAATGTGTGGGTGGAATACTTAATAAAATAGGAGCATTCTCAAAATAGCCACAGCCATCTAAAAACTTATTTTGATTTTGGAACATTTTAAATAGCAAAGCTTTAGAACAAAGCTCTTTTTGTTCTATCCACAATATAGTACCTTGAGAAGGGCATTTCACACTTCAGTTACCTCTACAATCTATCATTCCCATATAATCTATGTCTAACTGACATTCTATAAAATGTTTCTTAAAGGGAAAGCTAAAGGTCTATGGATGGATGATGAAGGGAATTAGAAACCAGGTAAACCACATACACGGATCATTTCATGAGTATTAGAGATGATTGTCAGGGCTCTGAGGCCAGGGCCCCATGATGGAAGAATGAGACTTGAGGGTCAAGTGATAAGGCTGAAAATATGACCATTGAATGATAAATTTGTTCAGCACACAGGGTGTAATATCACCCATATAATAGTTTTTGAATTGTGTCCTTTCTATATTTTTTGATGTTGTCTATATAATTTTCAAAGAAGTCATTGTTGCCAATTACAAAGGTTGTTTATAGTCATTTATATTTATTCATAGCTCATTGGCTGGAGGCCTAACCCACAACTGTAAGTAAAATGTGGGTATGTTAAAACCACAACGACTGCTGTTACTACATACGCATACTGTATATATGCTCTTCAGTTGACATCCTGGACTACATCACTATGCCTTTCATAAGTAGCCCTCCTTCTAGTTAAGAATTCTAAAAAGAAAACAAATGTTATTTTGAAGTATATCTCCTTTATTCATATAGGAGTTACTGTGCTGTATTGATTTTATGAAACATTTCTTCAAGCAATTATGCTACAAAATTAAATTTATAAAAAGCCCTTTGGCATCATGGTCCAACAAAGCAGAATAATTAGTGACATCTCAGAGTGATGGATGGGACTAATAGACTACAATGGAAACAACCCATAGTTTTTGTTCAGTGTTATTTCAAAGTGGAACATTCAGAGAGAGTAATATAAAAGAGATGGAATTTTGATGTTTAACAGATGTCTTCATCCATGGTGTACATGGTCATTTTTATTTAGAATAAATGATATATATTATATATTTATATATGTCACCTATGTAATATATATGTGCAGACACAAACACACGTTTAGAGATGCACTGCTATTGTTTCTAAAGCATAATTCATAGTTACTCAAATGTTAGTGAAGTTTTTGCTAGTATTTTTCTAGAGAAGGAAGAGAGGAAAAAGTTCCCCCCAAATTCTATCAGGTCTTTTCCAAAAGAGTTTACATATACATGGCTACTTTCTTTGCTAGTTTGCATGTGTCTCGTCAATATTAATGGTTTATATTTCATGCTCTGGTGGGAACACCCATACCTTATCACCTAGTACTCCTTTTAGTCAATTTTAGAATAATTATAAATGAATCAGTATTACAAGTGCTTTGTGTAAAAGAATATTTTTCTTCGACTGGTCTTAATACTGTTAAGATCCCAATTTTATATACTCTCATGTAATTCTTTTATGATTAATGTATTTTTTGATGATGGGATTATATATACAATGCCAATCTTTATTACAGTACTATTTACTGTGGATAATGAGCTCTATTTTGTAACCCTTGGCAAGTGGCTCAAAAGTTTATCTCAGTATCTTCATTTCCAACATTGTAATATAATCTACTTCACAGGATTGTGGTGAGGGTAATTTTAGTATGTAGAGCACTTACAACAGTTTATGGTATATAGCAGTCACTCACTAACTGCTTTATTATTATTATTATTTAATATCTGTTACAAAAGCTAATATTAAATACTTTGTAATAAATTATTGTTAACTTGACAGCATCCCCAGTATTAATTGCATTATATTTTGCCATTTCTACCTTTACAAAGACTTTTACATCTATCCTAGACATTTCTGTCTTCAGAATTGTTAATTTAATCTAATCTCTAACCTTTCGCATAGACTACTATAATATTTCTTAAAGTATTTTTCTTTAGTTCTCTCTGGTAAAGCAATGTCTGCATTATCACTGCAATTTATTTCTAAAATATCTATCTATTCATATTAGCAGTCTTCAAAATTTCAATGGGCTTTTTAAATTATGAACTTCAACGTTTTGATCAAAGCACACAGTTTTGGGCTTTTTTTTGTGTTGAGGAAGTGATTAAAAATTAAACCTCTATCATTCCAGAAATCCTTTCCATAAATGTAAAAAAGAAATAACATAGTTTTATTATTGAATAAGCATTAAACCAGACTACAATGTGCATTACAGCCTATCTGCAAGAGATATTTCAAAGACAGAAAGAAATCTCATGCTTTTTTATACAGTCAGACAGATATAATTCAATATAGGTTAGTTGTTTTTTAAAGGAATAAGAATCATGCATTTCTAAGACAAGCAAGATGTAGACAGGAATCTAGAAACACAGAAGCAGGGAGACAGGGTACAATCCACTCTGATGTTCACATTTCAAAAAGATTACTCCAAGGACCCCAAGAAATATTCCTGGCATGCAAAACTAGCAAGAGTCTTCTTTAGCTTCTAAATTATTTGCATGCATTTCAAAGGGACAGAGAAAGGTTCTACAATTACAAGTTTAAATTACAAAAAAAAAAAAAAATGCTATAAGAAAAAGGAGATGAAAAATATTCTCTTTCATATTTGGCTCAAGGGAAAGTACAAAATTTTTAAAGATTTTTATTATCCTTAATCTTGTTAGTCTTTCACATTAGCTTAATTTTCTGGCAGTTCCTATACTTCCCTGAAATGCATTGTGTTTGTACTAATCCACAAAATACCTTGATACTTCCATGTCTTACTAGTGTAATTGATTTCCTTACCCTGAGATGTTCCTCCTTTGTTTTTCTGAAAAACATCTGGGCATTTTTCAAGGGTCAGGGCAAATACGACTTTCTCTATGTAGCTGCAATGATCAAAACTGCTGTGTCTATTGGAAAATATTTTTTAAAATAAGTAAAAACACATTTACCAAGCAAAGATATATCACAATATACCAATAACTTATTGTAAAATAGATGAGTGTGATAGATATCTATAGAATAATATTGGGCATATTATGACCAAATAGGTTAAATGTGAATAGGTACATGAGAAATATATAATTTTTAATACTTTTTTTTCATTTGGACCTAACTGAGCAGAAAGTGAGTATGTGGAATGGGAAAATAATGTACAGCTAGGTTGCTTATCAACATATTACTAAATCTCCTAATTTGGAGGAGGAAAGAGGGTTATGAATCTGTAACTGTCAGCACAAGACCACAAACAGGTGCTTCTGACCCTATGGTGCCCTTCAACTTTCCTACTTCAGGAGCTCCATAAACACAGTAAGATGAATGAGGTAGGGAGTTAGAGTTTTTCCATTTTCAGTGAGTCATTATAAAAATTGTGTCTACAACATATTCATAAATCATGATAAATGTGCTGGCAATTCACTTTGCAGTATAAGCTGCCACATTTTAGCTGAGAGGTGCGTATGACCCTATATATCCTTTACTTTTCTGAGTCCATATTTGAAAGTGATTAGTCATCCTACCTTTTAACTTTAATTAGCATCATGTCTAAAGCAAAAAATTGTGAGAAGCCCTCTATTTAATTTCTTAAGAACAAGATTTTAGTGCTTTGATAATATATTTAAGTTTGCAACAATCTGTGAAGACCCTAAATGGTTTATTTTTATCTCTATGGATATTTTTAAGCATTAGTTGTCAAATATCAAATACCATATATACTGCCATGTATTCTTTCCTGACAAATACTTTGCCTTAAAATGCTTTTGTAGAACATCAAAACAAGTGAAAATATGATAGTGAAAATTGATATTTCAATGATATGAAAGAGACTGGCCACATTGGAATGAAAATCATGAACAATGTTTAGTAGTTTAAGACTTTGACCCAATAGCACAGAGAAAGAAATAGATATTATGAAATCTAGACACAAAGATTTGGGTAATCTGAAGAGGTGTTATGGGAGCATAGGAAGAACATTTAGTCCTGAGCCCAAATCAGGCTCTAGCACTGCTTGCCTGCTGGCCCTTATTATGCTAAATTTCATTCTTTGTGTGTATACACTTCCCACTTGAGAAAAAACTTGTTTCCAACAGTTGTAGAGGACCGAGATGAGATCGTGTGCACTAAATAGTATCTCAATGCCTAGAATGTCTTAATATCTCAACCAAACTTATTCCCATTTTTCTCTTTTTCTGAATCTTCTGCTAGGAATATACCTAATGTTTTGTATGCTAGCAACAGGGCAAGATGGATTTACTAATAACAAAAACAAAACACTGTAACATGGATGATCCATATATTACTAATTAGCAAAACTTATTTACTTTATATATAAGATGAACCTGTTTTCAACATATAGCTCTGACATTGCCAAAGTTATATTAAATCTTTTCAGAGTAAAATATAAAGAAGATAATTCTACCTACCTTATAGAGTTATTGTGAATATCAAGTGAGTTTATATATATATATATATTATATATATATATATATTAAGAAAGAGCAAAAGCCTAGAGCATAGTAAGTGCCCAAAAGTGATAAATTTTATTAGACTACTCACATTGTTATGACAATATTGATGATGTCTATGATGATAAAGCTATTTCTCTATATTTTACATTGAATGGAGCATATTTTAACTTTACTTTTAAAGTATTTACACTTGTAGGGGAGAAAAAACAGTTGATGATAGATAAACATTCATATATTTGTTGAAGTATTTTAATAGTTTCTCATTAGAGTCTATCTCCCTTTTTTATTTTAATGTGAGTATAAGCAATTACCCTCTCACCAAGTAGACCAGAGCTTATAGTTGGTATAGAGTTAGTCTGAATACTGAAACTTAGAAGCTAACATCTTAATTATAATGTTAAATGGAGAGAAAAAATCAAGTGTGTATATTCAGCACCAGTTTTATGCTGTTGGCAAATTGCTAATGTTTCATTGACTGTTGTAGAGAATGCTACTTTTGCAGTTGCACTAATAATGATTCTACTGGAACCAAATGAATTCTTCGTGTCATATTAACCCCTCTGAAAGAAACCCTGCACTGCTTAACTTCCCTCCTTCTCTCATGTACCTTTCATCATATTACATAAAGCATGTTTCCATGGAAACAACAAGCATTTCCCTTAGAAGACAAGAGGTGAATGGTTCCTATCTAATCTTGTCATTATGCTTCAGAGACTATTTTATTACAAGCAAAAAAGCTTCACCAGCAGTCTGTACTCTACAATTAAGAACAGGGTAGTTTAATCCCTGCAATAATGCTGAACCAAACGGTGGCTAAGAACTCTTTTATTAGCTTCCTAGAGGATTTGTGGCTGCACAGCATTAAAGGATGCCTCACAGTAAACTAAATTCGGGGGGGGGGGAGGTAAGTATATTTCAACCACAGATGAAAGGTCAGAAAATCCCCTGAGGAGTGTATGAGATATTGGCTCTTCTTAAGTGCCTATCAACAAAATGACACGATGTCGTATCTGACTCTCTGTACCAATCCTTATTTGTTAAGGTCAATTTTTAAGATTAATAAAAAAGCTGATAATGATTATAGCTTCTGGTTACTTTCTGCAGAAATTCTTTCTTAAAATTAATGAGGCTTTTGCACATTCCTATTTTCATTACTGTTTTCATGTATAGCTTTGATAAGCTTATATGGTTTATAATCATAATATAAAATGTTACATTGTTTCATCTGTTTCCTTTCGAAAATACCATACAAAAATCACCAATGATCTTTTTCACATCCCCACGTAAATATTTAGGGCTTTCTAATTTTTAAAAAATAATCAATTGCCTATTTTCTGCCCTTTTTTATTGTCTCTTAAAAATGTATTGATAAGTGTACAGCATATATTTTTTGCAGCAAATGTGAGTGTTTAAAACATTCTTTAGAAACAAATCCACAAAAATAATAAATAGTAGCACTTCATGCAGACAGCTATAAAAAAAGTTACAGATTGGTACATTAGACTATTGTAATTTTGAGAAGATGCAGATGACTTTAAAGGTGGAGACATAATTCTAGTGAGTGCGTATGTATGTGTATAGTATGCATGTATGTCTATGTACGTGTATGTATTGTACGTGTATGTGTTCACTGTAGTTGATTAAGGTATTTTTCTGGATTTATTCAACATGATTAATTTCAATCAAAATTAGAAGGAAAATACAAAGCAAAAGTTTCTAGTTTCTTCTAATGCAATTATTAACAGCTTAATAATTTCAGCTGTTATATTAACAGGTGTTATATTTCCTTATTTGGTAAAAATAAGTTGGTTGTGTTACACTTTATTTATTTTATTTTTTTTTGAGTCTCAATAGCGTGGTTAATTTATTTTTTTAAACCAAAGGCTTTTTTTTTTTTATTTATAAAAGTAGAATTTTTTGCTTTTTTTTTTTTTTTTTTATAAATCTTTATTGATTTCAGAGAGAGGAAAGGAGAGGGAGCGAGAGATAGAAACATCAATGATGAGAGAGTCATTGATCGGCTGGCCTGCAACCTGAGCATGTGCCCTGACCAGTAATCGAACCCCGATCGCCTAGAATCCTAGGTCAATGCTCAACCGCTGAGCCACGCCCGGCCGGGCACCAAAGGCATTTTAATTCACCCTTCCTTCCCTCCTTTCTTCCTTCCCTCCTCCCTCATTTGTAAAATTACTTACACACATGATGATTGTTCAGGATAAAATTACATAATAATGTGATAGCTTTTATAAACTGTAAATTAGTGCATCCTTTCTATGAATGATTATTATTTAGAATGCTTAAAACTTCAAATGTTTAATTTATAAAAACTAGCATTTATTGATTATTCAAGACATCCCAGGGACTTCTGAATACTTCGCAGGCATTATCCTTTTTAAATTTTACAGTAACTTACCAGAATACGTACTATTATTAGCTAACTTTTACAGATGAGGAAACTATGGTCTAAAATGCTATTTAACTTACCCAAGGTCAAGTACCTAGTAAGCAGTAAGGTCAGTATTATCATTCAAGCACTATGACTGCAGAGCTTGCCCGCCTAACAAGTGTGCCATGCTATCTAAATAGCCATTTCATTTGTCATCATGTCAGTAACTACTGTAACAATGATGGCCACTTTCTATTACTCCAAAAGCTTAGGCAGCAGGTGTGTACATAGTGGCTGATAGACAAGGTAATATTTAATGAAAAATGTCAATGAAATGTTATGTAAAAATCAGAATAAAATATAATATTTTATTATGTATATTGAAAGTGCCTATAAAATTGAAATTGGTAGGCTATAATAGCTCTAAGGAAGATTCCCATTTCATATTTTTAAATAATTTGAAGTATAATAGCATTAGTAAAATATAGTTACCTGTGGCTAATAAAAAGCATGCAAATGAACTTAATTTTACTCTAAATAGTTTTAGTTAAGATATATTTTTGGAAATTGTATTTTGCTACTGGAAATTTTACATTTTATTGAATTAGAAACATTTATTACTCTTAAAACAGTACTTAAACAAATATTCACTGTTAAGTCAATAAACTAAATAGACATGCTCTGCACATGATAAGTATTGAGCTTTTGTACTTTGAAATGCAATTCAATCAAATTGCTTAAGAAACATGAACTACAAAGGTAAAAGTATAAGCCAATTAATTTCCACAACTATCAAAATCTAAATGAACAGTTCCTAAGGTATATTCAATTTTAATTTAATGTGTTTTAAAAGGTCTCTGTTTCTTCATTGCACATAACTTTTCTGCTTCAATAAATTTCTTTTTCTTTTTGAACAGGCTCATTCAGTACACTTTCATATATCATTCCTGTTCATTTTATCTCATTTAAAAATCAACCTCACATTCTTTCAAAAACCTTAATTACTCTGCTTCAGTAAAGGCCCTTGACAGTAATTTTTATCAAATCAGGAGAAGAAATTTAGGAAGAAAGCAGGTTTGATGTAGAAGATTAAAGCCAGGTTAAAGGCATGCATAACTTATATGCCTGTATGGAACAGACATATTTGGGAATGTCAGTAAACATTTTTTTCTAGTGTTTTTCTGACCGCTATATTATTATTATTATTATTATTAATTATTATTATTATTATTATTATTATATCACCTGGCTACTGATTATTCCAAAGTTGAATAAGTGACTCTAAACTAATTATTCTCTTCCACAGAATTTTTGAGTTCATGACTATAAGTGATTACAGTCACCTCTCTATAATACCTGAAGGTTTTAAGCTCAAAGGCTTTTTGAAACCATGTTTACTGCCATTTCATCTAGAAAGTCAGAAAAAAAACTGGGTTTCTAAATAAGAGAGAAGCGGGAATCAATTGCTCATAGCTGGAAACTGGTGAAAAAGAGGTTTCTGGCGACCACTCTCTACTTGTTCCTGAGGCCTAGCAACATTCCTTTTTGATTCGTGAAAATTTCCAGTGTCCTTACAATGATTCCTGTTCCTACTTAACTAGTTTACAGTATGATTTTGGCAGACACAGCTGAAAAAGAGCACAAATGTATTGTGGGCCATTGTACTTGTGTGGGTGGGTTAGGTGGTTTAAATGCTCGAGAAACACATGCCATCAGGTTACTTCAGTTGACGGGGGCCTTATTTTAAGGAGAGACCAGATACTAAGAAAAATAAGAAACATTCTCAGCCATCCAGAGCCAGGCATGGAGAAGTAGTGCCTTATTCTTCCACATTCCGGTTATGATTCAGGGAACAGCTTTGGTGGTCTGTCCATAGCTCTAGTATTGAGTTCAGATCCACTGCTTCTGCTTCTCTAGAAGTTTCTTCTTCCGATTTCTCAAGCAGCTCCCAATAACATGGAAGTAAAACTAGCAATACATTTACAGAATGTCGGTGGCTTGTGGCTCAAAGGTAAAGTGAGGTGGAACGTAGCATTGTGTTTTATCAGAAAGAAACTGCCAATACTGGGCTGTGAGTATGGCAGGCATTTCGATTCTACTAGAAATGGATGTGGAAGGTGAGGAATGGGTGGTGTAACTAGTAGATTCTTAGGGGACCCTCATAAGACTCTTTTTTTTTTTTTTGGCTCTTCTTCAACTGCTCCTTAAATCCTAGTGTACTCTTGGGTCCTATTTGTCCTACTCAGTTTATTTACTTGACTGGATGATCACAAGCAAGAACATCTTGTATTACCATCTCCGGCAACTCTGATAGATACATCTAAAGGTCAGACTTGGACAGAACTATTGAACTATATAGAAGGCATCTTACTGAATCTCCATGTCTGGATATTTCAGCATCTCAAATTCAGCATGTTGAATTTTGAATAAACTATTTCTCAAACCAAACTCTTCCCTGTTTTGTATCTTCACTATTCATATAATCACCACTGCTTAAAACCTGAGCAGCAGCTATGTCTTTCATTTGGGATTAATCAAAATGAAGGTCCTATCAGTTGAATATTTTTCATTTTCCAGTCTCTTAGCACCATTGCTGCTACCATAGCGGGTCCTAAATAATCTCTCATTTACATTTTTGAGAATCAATGAATGTAGTTCTGCAAAGTAGAAGAAAATAATCATAGTAGCTACCTCACAGGCTTACCGTGACGAGTAGATGTAAACACATTTAAAGCACTTAGGTTATTTCCTGACAGTTGAGTAGGGGCTTCATTAATTTTTATTTTTATTTTGCATTGCTCTTTCTGAGTCCATCCCCAGTCTTTCCAGTTCTTCCACATTGCTGCTCTAGGTATCATTCTAAAACCAAAACTTGACCTTCTCAAACCCTTTAATTGCTCTTCATCACGTACAAAGTAATATTCATGGCCCGCTGTATGGCATACAATGTCCTTTGTGGTTTGGCCCAGGCCTGTTAATTTGGCGTCCTCTGTCAAGAACTGATACTTTAGGATAATGGTCTAACAAGGCTTTCCTGCACATATCTTGCCGTCTTATCTGGTGCTTTTCTTTGCATGTGTTTCACGTCCTTCCCTTGTCTCTCTGTTGAAATTCCTCTTAGTCTTTCTAATAATTAATCTTTCGTATTGTTTATTTACTATTCCTTCAACTATGTTTTATTTACTTCTCCCTTTGATTTTGTGTTATCTCTTTGCTCGACACCTGTCTAAAAAGATCCATATTTTAGTACTTTCTGGACTAATTGATTTTTGAGTTAGCCTTTGAATTATGGGCCTGTATGGATAGGGATATGTAAGTAGGGCAGTTTGTTTTGGTTCATTTTACTATAATCAGTGGGAAACTATTGAGGGATTTGGAGCAGCAAAAAATCATAGTGAAATAACATTTTAGGACAATTATCCATGAGGAAAAAGTAGGATAGACTAGAGCAGAGATTCCCAAACTATTTCAGTTCAATGTCCCCTTATGCTTCAGTAATTTTTTAAGGCCCCCCTAGTATGAAAGAATACCTATCAGTTTATTTATTGAGAAGTTATAAATAAGCCAAAGAATACTTAATAGTTCATGTGGCCTCTGACAAATGTTACCCTATTTCCCTTGAAAAGTTAAAATACCCTAAGGGGCAACCCAGTGAGTTAAATATGCTGCCCCAGTGCACCACAGCTCATATGTCTTAACCACCAGATCAGAAGTATGTTAACAGGAAGACTAGAGGCTAGAAGACCCATTGAAACAGGGTTCACAAAGTATGACCCATGGGCCCAATCTGACTCACTGCCAGTTTTTGTAAATAAAGTTTTATTAAAATACAGCCACATTCATACATTTATGTATGATTTTTGCCTTAGAACAAAAGAGCTGAGCTTTTGTGAAGAGATGATATGGCCTACAAAACTGCAAATTGTATGATAGGGCCCTTTACAGAAAAAGCTTATGAGTCCCTGATTTAGAAGGTTAGGCTCATATTAAATGATGTGATGTGATGAGAGGCTAAACAAACAAGGCAGCTGTAGGAATTTAATTTAATTTTATTTTATTCATACATATTTGAATATCTATGATGTGTCAGAGATACTCTGGGGAAACTATGAGAGATTTGTCATTAAGTTTAAATCCCATAGATTAAAATATAAAGCCATGGCAGTCTTAGTTATTTATTATTTTTTTCCTTAAGCTCTCTTATTAAAGTATGTCAGGAAATTAGTTTTCTGCAAAGAGTCAATTCCTTAATCATCACCATCCTTTCTATAATTGATGAGCAATTAATACAATTTTGAAATTAGCTCCTTTCAGATATTAAAAGCCATGGCAAAGCTGATGTGTTAATATCTTCTAGAAGCTTAGATTATACCCCCTGTTCATTAATAAGATTACCAATACATTTTAAGTAACGGATATAGAAAAACAGCTCAAAAAACATTCTGATAGGCTTATTCCCAAACCACCTATATTATATATTAATATTAATTTAGTAGTAATTTTCTCTTTTGCTTTATGAAGTATGCTTCTTTAGTACATTCAGGCATAACTGAAATCATCCCTTTTTTATTCTAAAGATAATTTTAGAGATTGGAGATAGCAGAATCAGCCCATAGAGCTCTCATTAGTCCTTACCCCCAAAGTCCATGCCATTTATTACTCATGGCCCATCACACTCACTTTAGGATTTCAAAAGTACTCTGCAAATAGTGCTTCCAAATTCACAAATATAATCTTGTGAGTTGGTTTGCAATATTTTTCTGTAGGACTGAGATGACACCTGAGTTAGAAATAATATAAGTTATTTGGTGTGATAGATAAAATTAAAATGTGAACCCTATTCTTTCTTCTATGGAAAAATTTGTATTTGTGTGTGTGTGTATGTGTGTGCATGTGACAGAAAGAATGGGGTTACGATTAGAGGCAGAGCATATAGCTATGAAAGTAAATAGAATAACAAATTTTGTACTTTCTTTGCTGCAAATAAAATTAAAATTACATTTCTTAAAAATTCAATAATTCACATTATGAAATCAATGGTATTTCTCTAACATTATGTTCAGCAATATATTAATTAATAGTTTTATATAGAGTTGTTTATTTCTTGAAGGATTTTCTTTACTTGTTTATGTGGGATGTTTTTAGAAAAAGAAAACCTGAAAACCTGAAAACCTTTTATTTTTATAGACAAAACAGTATTTTTATTTCTAACACATTAATCGGTATTGTAATATTCCTAACATGATTGTAGACACAGTCCTATGATGGAATTTCTTGTTGGAAATTTCAATATCTCTGGGGAAAATGATGAATGGAAGATTTCTAAGTTCTGGTTCTTTGGAGGGTTCGTTAGCTCAGACTGCAAGAGCATTTCTTTTCCCTCCCTTGAACTCTAACGTCCCTTCCTCCCAGTACATTTTGATTTCTTCTTCCTAAGCAGTCCTGCATCTTCTCTTCCAGTTGCCAACATTGACTGAAAAGTTATCTTTCTTACTGTTTTCTCATCTGCATCTCTCCAAACGTAGAGATATTTTGGTAAGTTGCACCTTAGAACACTACTCATCTCTTTGCTGCAATTGCTTTTTCACCTCTGCCAGCAACTTTGTCACCTGTGGTGTCCTTTCAGCATCCTTGAAGCCCTCTCAGCTCCCATTGCCATACCACAGCTACTGGGACTTTGACTATCATCCCTTACCCTCCACCAATGCCACCACTGCTGATTAATACAGACAAAAGACCAGAGGATCCTTTCTCTGACCAGATTCCATAGATTTCAGACATTATGCATATGATCATTCTTTTAACCCATAAGGTATTTTTAGGAAGATAGTATAGTCCCTGGAGTCTTAAGAATCAGTATATATTTTTTACAACTGCTTATATGGTAGGCTATTTTTAAAGTACCACATGAGGACACACTATTGGATACTAAACAGTCAATTATTTACTCAAAATTGTAAAGTGCCTTTACAATTAATTTTCTGTGACTACAGACTATATTATTCAACTTATATAAAACAAAATAACAAATACTGAAAACTCAATCCAAAAACACAGTATCTTTCTAATATCATCTTGAAAATTAAGAACTTTAAGACTCACATCAATGAGCAATCTTGAATAAACATTTTACATTTGGAAATATACCCAAATATATTTTCAGTTAGATTTCATGACTGTGAATCAGAAGAATCTAGCACATAATCATGGTTCCTATAACATGTATATATACTGAAGTGGAAGCATTATCTAACTAAAAATTGTTTAATTATCTTTAATCTTTTGTTTCATTAAATCTTGTTTCTTTAAACAGACTTCTAATCAGTGTCTCTTTAGTGTAGATCTAAGTAAGACATTAATACTTAAAGATGTATTAAAGTATTTTTCTTAAAGAGAAAAATTCTTTACCTTTCACCATATTAAATATATTAAAATTCCAGTTTTTAATTGAATTCTAAGACAAATATATAAAAATGACAGACTTTTTACCAGGTACTACGCTTGTGGCAAATGATTCATTTGCAAAACTTTCTGATCACAACTTTGATATCAATGAATCATAGCATCTCTTTTGAGAAGTCTTCTGATTCCATGTTAAATAGAAGAATGCACATAGTTTTACTTCACTTGTTTTGACAAAAATCACACTTGATTTGTTTTCAGGAAAAATCTTTTGAGTTTTCTGTTCCTTTTCATCCACTCTGCTGTCATTCTGCTTTTATCCCTAATCCCTTTCCTGCTGCAGTCATATGTTTAGCACATGCGCTCTCTTTCTCTCTCTCCCCAACATTTGCTATTTTAAGTCATTATTATTTCATGTTCACCTGGTACTTTTCTGAGCAATAGAGGCAGAAAGGAGAAGTTATCTTTTTAATCAGGGAAATGGTCCTGATTTTTATTAACAGAGCTGTATTATTTATAGTGGAAACAATAGATATCTCTGCAGCTTAAAGTACAGCTAAGACATTAAATCATTGCCCATGACTTACTTTCTAGATACTAAAAAAATAGTTTCACAGGCTTGATCTGTGCATTGAATTGTGGAAGGCTTTGACATCCAGTTTATTGTTAGAAAACTACAAGAATGATCTAAACAAAGAAATGTTTAGCATTGTTGTTTCAAGGGGTATTAATACATGTCATTTCAGAAAGAGAAATTAGCATCCCAGTGCCTGTTCTCTACTTCATTCCGGAAATCACACAGCTCTGAACAGCTGAACAACAATAGCATCAAGAGATATGGGAGGTGGTGTTTACTGATACCCTAAACTCTGTTAGTCATCGTATGTTGATCTCTCAAAGATGAATGTATTTCTTTGGTATCAAAAGTCCTATCATGTGAAAATAATTGGTCTTGCTTTTTGTTAGTGGAAGAACTAATGCCACTGTGAATACAGTATCAGTCACGTTCTCTCTCTTTATTGCACAGTCTCTTTTCCATTATAAGCTATCTATCACCATGAGATTAATTTTCTTATATTTTATATATATCATACTGTTATTCTCATTAAGGACTTCTGACGACTCTCTTTTCCTTGCAAGATAATGTCAAATTTCTAGAGTTAGCATCTAAGACTCTAAAATATGGCTCAAAGCCTAATAACCTTATTTCAGACATTTTTTTCTGCAAACATTATTAATAAAAACTCTCACTGCTTTTTTTTTTTCCTTCACAGAGCTTCTATAAAAAATTCTCACTGTATCAGAATTGATCAGCTTCTCTTTTTCTATACTTCCACTTTTCCTTTTACCTTCCTCTAGGAATGTATTCTACCCTCTTCTGCACTCATCAAAAGCCCTGCTTTCATGAAGATCATATTCTAGTAAAGTGCATAGGCCAAAATGCATTAGGTAAAAAAAATTCCATAATATGTTAGAACCTGTTGGGGAAGGAGAATGCAATGACTAATTTTATGTGTCTCCTTGACTGAACCATGGGGTGCCCAGACATCTGTTCAATTATTATGGGTGTGTCTCTAAGGGAGTTTCTGGGTGACATTGACATTGAATCAGTAGACATAGTAAAGCAGATTGCCCTCTCTAATGTCAGTGGGCCTCTTCCAGTCAATTGAAGACTGGAACAGAATCAAAAGACTGAGTAAGAGGGAATTTTTTCTGCCTGACTGGTTGATGTGGATGCTAGTCTATTTCTGTCTTTGGACTTGAACTGAAAAATCACTTGTTCTTGGGCCTCAAGCCTGTCAGATTTCAGACAGGAACTTAGACTGTTAAGTTCTCCTGGTTCTCAGACCTTCAGGCTTAGATGAGAACTATACCATTGGGTCTTTTGGGTCTCCAGCTCCCTGACTACAGATCTTGAGACTTCTCAGCCTTCATAATCATGCAAGCCAGCTCTTAGTTCTGTTTCTCTGGAGAGCCCTAATACAGAGGATAAGCTAGGGAATTAGGAATCCGAGTGCTAAAAGATAGATTGGGTCAACTCATGGAAGGCCTTTAATGTCATATTAATGGACTTAATTTACTTCTATTAAGTAATACAAATATATCAGAAATTTCTTTGAAGGAGTATTACATTTAAAAAAATCAAAGTTTTAGGAAAATCCCTCAGGCAAATGTAGATTAAGGTAGAGTGATGATGAAAATGTTACCAGAGCAGACTCAATAAAAGCTGAAATGAGGTCAATAAAATCTAACAAACTATGAGCTAGAGAAGATCAAAAAATAATTCCAGTTATTGGTTTTAATCCTAAGTGAGGGTGGCGATGGTAATGCTATTTCACTGAGCTCAGAGGACTAAGAAAATTTTAGAGAGGAGGAAATGTAGTGAGCAAATATTTCCATATAGGTTGCAAAATGGGAGCCCATAAACCAAATCTAGCCCATTGGTTTATTCTTTTAATTTGTCTGACAAGTTTGTAAAATTTTAATTTTTTGTCAACTTAAAAGTTGTCACAGTTCATTCAGCAAGTTTTCCTCCTGAAGTTTAGCAAATTAGTGGAGCTGAGTAGCAGCCACATCTGTTAGACAAGGTATGGACTGCACGTGGCACTTTGGTTTGCCACAGGCCTTTCTCCTAGACTCTTCCTGAGGCTGAGGCAGAATCAAGAACCACCTTGTCATTTTCCTTCACTTTATAATGTCTCAACCACAGCTCTGGAGAGAGCATTGACCTTAAATCGTAAGCAATCCAATCCAAAGGACTGCCCCTTGGACACCCTAAGTGTTTCAGGCAGAGCCAGGATCTTTGCAGCAACCATAAATTGAATGTTATTTCATTGAATTAAAGTTTAAGTGGCTATAAAGTAGAGAGATTCATCTGAGTGAGGATTCACTGATTTGTAATCACAGGCTGTTTAGCAAGGGTCTTATTTTTTTGAGGCTCAGTTTCTACATGGGCGAAATGGGGAAAATATAGGCATACCTCAGAAATATTGCAGGTTCAGTTCCAGACCATTGCAATAAAGTGAATATTGCAATGAAACAAGTCACATTAATGTTTAGTTTCCCAGTGCATATGAAAGTTATGTTTACACTATACTATAGTCTATTAAGTGTGCAATAGCATTATGTCTAAATACAGGGTGTGGAAAAGTAGGTACAGTTTTTCATATGGAAAATAATACAATAATTTAAAAAATAATAATACAAGAATAAACTATTTCATGTACTCACAACTATAAACCTAAATTTGCCCCACCCTGTATACATATACGTCCACAATGGGACATAGGATACCATTTCTTGGGTAGAGCTCTAGATTATTTTATGGTTGCATATTTTCTGAAAGTCTGATTTTAATCAAATAAACTGAAATTTTTGTTTTGTTGTTTTGGCTTTTTTTTTTTTTTAATGTTTTTTTGACTATGGGAGGGTAAAGTCATAAGGTCCTGAGGACTGATCTGGGCACATTTAAAGAAAATATTCAAATACTGACTTCTCCACTAGTATTAATTTATCTTAAAGTTATGGGATAGTGGTTTATAGTTAGATTAAATCCTTTCCCGACTAAAGATTCGACTTGCTAAATGTTCAGATGATGGTTAGCATTTCTTAGCAATAAAGTGTTTATTTGACTAGAATCAGACTTTCACACTTTTTCTTTTCAGAAAACATGCAACCATAAGATACCCAAAGCTCTGCCCAAGAAGTGGTATCCAATGTCCCATTGTGGATGAATATATCTTTTTCAAAGACAAGGATGGAATTGTTTTTTATCAAGAAATTACTCATCTGTCCCAGGTCCTCTGTAATATTAGTGAAAAATATTTAAAAAAATAAATATAAATTAAGTCTTATAAAAGGAATAATATTTATAGAGCAACAAATTAATAAAATATCATTTTAGTACTAGCAACTGAAATACTAATATGGTTGCTAATACTGTAATAATTTTATTTCCTTTTTCATCTATGATAAAATATTATCTGCTAGGTATATTACTTTAAAGTTATTATTTAAGATATATTATTTCACATAGTCTCACTACAAAATTATTTTTATGTTATTGAATGACATACAATTATGTATACAACCTCTTGTATATGGGCATAACTTTAAACACAGTATTTAAAGTAAAGGAAAAGGTGGGAAATTATTTATTTTTAGAGTTCTTATGCTTGGAACTTGAAAGTAATATTATTTGAGAAAGATGTGGGTGATGATGATGTAGCAGTTAATTTTGATAGCATCATACCATGCCCTGATTTGCATATGTGTAGAAACTATTAAGGTATTTTAAATGGGAATTTTAAATGAGTGATTGTAGAGGAAAGTTGACATACTTCAGGAAAAAAATGCCCTAACAGGAAATGTTATATTCTTATTTAGAAAAACCATAACAGGGAAACCCTCAAAGCAGCCAGCTGTGAAAGCTTTCTTCAAAAGAGCAAATATGAAATTTTCTTTTCAAATGATTTGAAAAGAAAGTAAATTCTGAATACTTATACACCAAAGAGACCAAAACCCCTAGAAATATACATGTTTTATAAAAGTGTCTTCAAATATCCAGGTCTGAGAAAATTAAAAAGAACTTACAGAGATTTTTAAAAGTTTACCTTCTATATATCTCTTTCTGGTAAAAAAATTGATTTGAAAAATTTTTGGAGGTGTTCTCTAATGTAAACCCTGTACTTTGACTTGAAATATATATGAATTTTTAAAATGAATACTTTCTTAAAAGAAATGACTCTATTAAATATATTTAGGCATTATTTGGCTTTCAAATTTGTTTCTCTCTCATCAAGAATAAGACATAAATATGGGAGAATTTATAATAACAGCTGAATAATTTCACTACAGATATGTCTTTGCTTTTCCCTCTTATTTAAAATAGAAGATAATGTTTCTTTCCAAGCTATGTGTAAAGTTATTTTATAGAGTTATTTTTCACCAGGTTATGAAAATACATATGTAGGGAAAGTAGAAAAGCACACTTAACTCAGTATTCACTCTCTAGCATTGACAATATCTCAATTTTTAGTATTAAAACTCCTTTATTGAAATATAACTTACACATACAAAATGCTCAGGTCTTAAATATATCATGTAATCAACTTTGTTTCAAGTGCATACTTTCATATAACCTACACCCTATTTCGTGTAACCTACAACCTACACATACAGAAATTTTTATCCACCCAGGAAGTTCTCTTGTTTCTGTCATTCCCCCTACAGTATACTTATGTGAGTAATGTCAAGGTTAAATAGGACTCTGCTCGGTCTTATATCATATTGTCATAGTATGGCATTACTCAATAATCTACAAGGCAAAACTGAATAACTGATCCTCTAAAACAAGTATAATACAAACAATGATAACATCATGAGACAAAGCACAAAGCTGTGATTTGGTGTGTGAGCCAAATGAACTATCTTGTTTAAATTCATAATTCATTATTATTTGGAAATAAATTATTCTCGTTAACTGCAGAACTTATTTAGTTGAGATGACAGTATCGGGTCAAAGTCTCTTTTCATGTGTTTTTTATTTGTCTTGAGCTGTGTTGTTTCTGTTGAACGCATAATGGTGTATGTATTACATAGCAACAGATGGATTAAACTAGGTAATTTTCCAGTCTAAGCCACATTTGTGGGTTAATAGTTGAAGGTCCATTAAACTGTTGATCAACCTGTGTTTATCAACTTTGCCATTGAGTCCCCTACAGAACCCGAGGGTACCCCTTGTCTTGTTATTGTGAATAATGGTTAGTGCAGACCCATGAATGGTGGAATCTCTTCCTTGTTTGACATGTGTTTTTCCACGTCAAATCCTCAACCTCATCCTGGAAGAAGTCCCACTTCCAATATGAAGCCATACATTAGAGATACCTCTTGCACTTTCTAAATGACAACATTTTTGACTTTGTGTAACAATGAACCTTTTAGGAAACATTTGACATGCCCACATTTAATGAGTATGTAAGAATAAGAGGAGTCCCAAAACAATAGGGAAGAAAGCAACAAACATTCAAAAGTGAGCTTGTTTTAACTTGCACGGTGAGCCTTCAAAACAGATTCTAACTCACCGTTCTCTCTCCACACTGTAAGCACCACCACCACCCCTGACCTTGGAAACTTTCTGTGTGTGTGCTCAGCTTTAGCTACACAACCTACCTATAATTTGTTTCTTCCTCTAGCTTATTCTTGATTTTGGAAATATGATGCCATTTCTTTAAGATTTCTCTGTGAAAAACAATCACATTGCAAAATGGTGAGATCAAAAGGCAGAACTACAGAAGCTCAATTCTTAACTTGATTTGGAGCAGAGTTAGAGATTTTAATCAAGAACTATTTTCTAAACCACAGGTAGAATGACAGAAATTTGTAAGAGAATTCTGTTTTGCAAATTTATATTTTATATTTTCCTTGACAGAAGAAAACTAGGAAATAAATTGCTTGAGTCCTTTTTAAAAGTCTTTTTCTTAATAGTAGATAGAAAAATGGGATCAAAATTATAACAAAATAAAGATAAATCAACAGGAGGCTAACTTAGATTTTAGGAAATTTTGAAACACTATTTTATTTATTTTTATTTTTTTTATATATAGATTTTATTTATTTATTATTTAAATTTATCTTTATTGTTGAAAGTATTACAGGTATCCCATTTTTCCTCCATTGACTCCTTCCCTAGGCCTTCAGGCCATTATTGTCTGTGTCCATGGGTTATGCATACATGCATATAACTTCTTTGGTTAATCTCTTCCCACCCTCCACCCCTTCTTCCCTCTTCCCTCTGAAATATGATCGTCTGTTACATGCGTAAATGTCTTTGGATCTATTTAGTTCATCAGATTCTTTTGTTTATTAGCTTCTTCTTGAAGAAGACCCTTCACCATTTCATGTAGTACTGGTCTGGTGGTGATGAACTCCTTTAGCTTTTCCTTGTCTGGGAAGCTCTTTATCTGACCTTCGATTCTAAATGATAGCTTGCTGGGTACAGCAATCTTGGTCGTAGTTCCATGTTTTTCATCACTTTGAATATTTCTTGCCACTCCCTTCTGGCCTGCAAGGTACTGTTGAGAAATCACCTGACAGTCGTATGGGTGCTCCTTTGTAGGTAACTAACTGTTTTTCTATTGCTGCTTTTAAGATTTTCTCTTTGTCTTTAACCTTTGGCATTTTAATCATAATGTGTCTTGGCGCGGGCCCCTTTGGGTCCCTCTTGTTTGGGACCCTCTGTGCTTCCTGGACTTGTGCGTCTATTTTTTTCATCAGGTAGGGGAAGTTTTCTGTCATTTTTTCAAATAGATTTTCAATCTCCTGCTCTCTTCCTTCTCCTTCTGGCACCCCAATAATATGAATGTTGGGCCACTTGAAGTTGTCCCAGAGGTTCTTTATGATATCTTCATATTTCTGGATTCTTTTTTCTTTTTGCTCTTCTGGTTGGGTGTTTTTTGTTTCCTCATGTTCCAAATTGCTGATTTGATTCTCAGCATCCTCTACTTTACTGTTGATTCCTTGTAAATTATTCTTCATTTCTGTTCATGTAGCCTTCATTTCAAATTGGTACTTTATTATGTCATCGATGGTCTCACTGGTTTTGTTAATAGTCTTACTAAGATCCTGAGCATCCTTGTAACCATTATTCTGAACTCTATATCTGTTAGCTTGCTTGGCTGTATTTCATTTAGTTCCTTTTCTGGAGATTTCTTCAGTCTTTCCTTTGTGACATGTTTCTTTGCTTCCACATTTTGGCTGCTTCCAGGTGTTTGTTTCTATGTGTTAGGTAGAGCTGCTGTGTCTCCTGGAATTCGTAGAGTGGCTTTGTGTAATAGGTATCCTGTAGGATCCAGTGGCTCAGCCTCCCCAGTCACCTGAGCTGGGCCTTCCAGGTGCTCCCTGGTGTGGGCTGTGTGCACTGTCCTGTTGTAGTTGAGCCTTGGTTGCTGTTGGCGTCACTGGGATGAACTGGCCCCAGGCCATTTGGCAGTGAGGACCAGCTGCAGCTACAGCTGAAGAGCTGCTGTGCTGGAGATACCCCTGTGGAGCAAGATTTACTTCAGTGGAGCTTTGGTGTTCACCAAGTGCGCCCCTTGAGTGTATCACTCGTGGGTGTGGTAGAGTTGTAATGCAGCGTGGTCAAGTCTGACCACCAGGTGCACTGTCTCTGGGGCCTCCTGGGAGGTGCAAAGTCAGCCTGTGCCAGTGCCTTGCCCAGGGCCACCCAGCATGAGCTATACAGTAAACCGTAGATGGCTGCTACTTGGGTTGGGCTTGGAGGTGTCCAGGAGAGGCCAAGCTATGAACCAATGCAGGCTGCCACTAGTGCCAGGCCTGGGGCTGCTTATCAAGATGTATGGGGCACACTGAGGCCAGCTGCTGCTTGTTTGAGAGATTTGGGGAAAGTCCTAAGCATGAGGCTTGAGAGGCCACTTGCACAGAAAAACCACTGGAAATGGCCTGGATGAATTTGCAGGTGGGGAGGGGCGGGGCCCCTGGGAATCACGGGGCGGGGCCAAAGGTGTGAGTCAGGTGCTGGCGATTCAAATATGGTGCTTGCCTGCTGGCTGTGTGTGGGGAGGACTCACCAAAGGAGCAATGCCCTCCACCAGCTCTTCTGCCTGGGAGGAAGCCGTCCCTCCACCTCTCACCCAGATCTCAGGCAGGTTAGTTCCTCCCCGAGTGTCCCGGGTCCTTTCCGGCTGCTGCCCGGTGCTGGGCTCAGAGGGAGCACATCTGAGTCCATGAGTGGGCCTTTTAAGAGGAGCTGCTGGGGCTCCCACAGCCTCCAGGACCCTCAGGGCCAGTCCCGGCTGGTTTCACAGCCCAAAGGTGTGGGGACTTCTCTTCCCAGCTCTCTAGCCCTGGACTGTGGGGGCCTGCTGTGAGGCTGGGACCCCTCCCTCCTCTGGGAAACCCCCACCGCCAAGATTCCCTCAGGGGTTTAACCCACAGCACTGGGGGTGGGCCACAGCCATGTCTCTGAGATTCAGCCCCGACCCGCCCACGTCTCCGCCCCTCCTCCCGGTCTCAGGGCTGCTTCAGCTCCCTGGTTGTGGGGCCTCTGTGCAGCCAGATCTCAGGAGGCTGAGTGCTGGTGGTTCTGTGTTTTAGTTGTCATTTGGTGTGATTGCGGGAGGGGCGGGTGCAGCTGCTGCCTATGCCGCTATCTTGTCTCTCCAATTGGGTTTATTTTTGTTTCTTTTTTCCCCCTTATTTTTCTGCCTTCTTTTGTATATGATTTTATTCTCTCTCCTTTTTTATCATAATAATTATACTTCTCTTTTTAAAAAAGATAGTGGTTGCCCTTAAATTTACAAAATACAATTTTAGCTAATCAAAACCCACTTTATTAATTTTTAAAAATTTATCTTTATTGAAACCCACTTTAAATAACACTATATCAATTCTTGTGTATTTCCCAGTTCCATTCTCTCATCTCATGACATTGCTGTCATTCATTTCACTTATCCCTGTGCTATATTTGCCAAAGAGATTGTTACTGTTTAAACAGTAATCTTTTAGATCAATTAAATAAGCAAAATTAAAAGATTTTACTTTTCATTATTTTTTCTCCAATATTTTTCTTTATGTAGATCTCAGTTTCTACTCTGTATCAGAGAGCTGAACAAATTATTTTTTTTAACATCTCTTTCAGGGTTGATCTACTGGAGATGAATTTCCTTATTTTTTAATTTTTCTGGGAAACTCTTTATTTCCCTCTTTTGAAAGATACTTTTGCTGGATATGAAATTCTAGGATGGTAGTTTTTTTCTTTCAGCATTTCAGATATTTAGATTGACTCTCTTTTTTCTTGCACCATTTCCAATATGTAATTCTTGTCCTTGTCCCTCTGCAGGTAAGCTGTTCTACAGTATAGCATCTTTCAAGTTTTTATCTTTGTCTTATCTTTCTGTAATTTGACTATAATATGCCTATGAGTATGTGGTGTGTGTGTGTGGGGGGCATACATGCCCCATTTGGTGTGTTTTCTGCTTAGTCTTCTTTAGGCTTTCTAGATCCGAAGTTGGAGTCTGTCATTAAATTGGAAAGTTTTTAGCCATTATTACTTAAAATATTTCTTCTGCTCCATTTTCTCTTCTCCCGCTGGTATTCCAGTTGTGTATTATGTAATACAGTTTGCTATTTTTCCACAGTTCTAGTTGTATTGTTTTATTTTAATTCCTTTTCATTTGCATTTCAGTTCAGGAGAATTTTATTGACCTAACTTCAAGCAAATTTGAGTCTACTGATGATCTGATTGAAGGTGTTCTTCATTTCTGCTATAGTAAGTTTAATTTCTACTATTTGCTTTTGATAATTTTTAAAGAGTTTTCATCTGTTTATATCACAGTGTCTTTTTTTCCCTTAGAATTCTTAATATATGAATTATAATTATTTTATATCCTCTCACTAATAATTCCAATACCTATGTCATATCTAAATCTCGTTCTGATGTTTGCTTTGTCTCTTCAGCCTGTTTTTACTTGCCTTTATTGTGATGTGTAATTTTTTAATTGAAAGCCAAACATGTATCAGATACTAAGGACTGTGTAAATAGGCCTTTAGTGTGAGAATTTATGTTAATTTGGTTAATAATTGAACTCTTTCATATTTCTTAAACCATAAACACTAGAAGCTTCACATTTCTGTAGTGTCCATTGGTTTTGTCTCTTCTGACTTTGGGCTTCCCTTTTTTCTCCTCAGAGAACTTTTACGACTTGCATTTCTTTCAGCCTTAATCTATTGTTATTATATTTGAGGGTTTTTAAATTGGTGTGGGGTTATGTGGGAGAAAGGGATTATTCTATAATCTGATTAAAACTCAGTATTTTAGTGGGCCTGTGCCTTGGGTATGTGACCTTCACAAGTTCTTCTCAAGTGGCATAGCTTCTCCACTCTCCCCACCCCAAGTTTCCTATTCCCTTCCCTGGCTGAAGAGCTCTAATTATTTTACTTGAAGACCTGGCCCTTGTTGACAGTGGTTTTTCCCCCCCTCATAAGTAAGACAGGAAGGCTGGAGGGGATTGGAATCAGAGAAATTTTTGTCTATATCTATATCTCAGTTGGGAGAAGATTCTGGCAAAGACCTTTCCCCTGGAAAGTAGGACCTTGCTATTGGAAAGGCTCTGGGCTTATTTCACAATAACACTTCTCCTCACTCTGACAGAGCAACCACTACACTCATCTTACCGCTGCCAAAGAATTTTGTCTTCATTGTCAAGTAGCCCTTTAAGTCTAAATTTAAATGATTTATATGTTCTGATTTATTGCGTAAATGACACTGGAAACAATTTTTGTTTTCAAACATTGAACATAATTCATTGAATTCTTTTAATCATCAACACAAAGAGTCCAAAAATACCTTATTTTAATTATAAATGTACTTAAAAATGTAATATATATACCAAAATATTCCTAACAAAAATCAGATAAAATCTTTTTTTGAATTTTATAATTGCTTTAGTAATCGCTCAAAATCTTAGATATCCATAACCTATTAAATAATTGTATACTCTTATAGACAGTAATTAAATATTTTTTAATTCATAAATATATTAATATAAGACCACAGTTTTAATAGACTTCTGGTATGCATGGTTACATGTGTTTGTAGCATTTTATTGTTCACAAGAAGAGATGGCTCTGTGGCCTCATTTCTGGTAAACTTCATATTTCTTCCTTCTTTATTTTTCATATCTGCTCTTGGTCAGGAAATGCAAATGTTCCAGTTAATGGGGGGAGGGGAATGTCAAAACAAATCCATAAATTCAATAATGAAAGCTCCAGGGTTTAGAAAATATATATTACACTATCTTAAGATCATAGTTTTCTCATGATTTACAAAGGTCACTCGCCTATTTCTCAGAGAAAGCAACTTCAGAAAATAAATCCACTGTTAATTTTCCCTATGGACTCTGCCAGACTCACTACTATAGATCAATATATTCAAGCATGTCTCTTGTAGATGATCCTATAAAGTCAAAGACTTATAGAAGACTGGACCATTATCAAAAAATTTAAGACAGTTTTAACAGTTAATTTTCATAATTCAAAGACGGATGGATACTGAGGGGAAAAGAAAAGAATAATACCAGTTTATCAGCAAATCTTTTAAATTGGTTTTACATAGCTAAATTTTCATATTAATATAAAATAGTCTAACCGAATAAAAAAGACCACAAAATTCTACCTACAAAATAGGCATTGTGGATTGATTAGTCTCATTTCACTTAGCTAAGAAATCCAATTATCTGTGGTTTTGTTATGTTTATGATTTAGTGGTAAAATATGCATTACCTATGATCTTCTCTCCTTCCTTTTCTTTCTCTTCTCCATAAACAGACATGTATTGAACTTCTACAATATCTCAGGTCAAACTTGGCAATTTAACAAAGAATAAGCCATAACACTTGAAATCTACTGGCAAGGGGAACTAAACATGCATATTTAAATAAATAAAAAGTATATGAAGATATGGCCTTGCTACATAATAGTGTTAAAGTTAACAGATAAGAGCATTTCTCCCAAGTCCGTACTGTAACTTTAAAGTCTCATAATTATCCTCTTTATTGGAGTGACTGCTTTCTTGTCAATAATGGCCCCAATCCTGCTTTGGTCCTTTTGTACCAAGATTCCTAAGATACTCAATACTAAGCTGGCCTTGCATTATGACAGTGAAAGATTCAGACTGGATCTGTGCAAACCTTAGCCCTTAGTTATTATAAACCTTCGACCTTAGCCCTTTAGATTATATGTTCACTATAATATAAAATATAACAAAGGTGAAAAAAATATAAGACAGAAACCATGTTATTAAATAGCTTACTAAGCATTTTAACTTAAGTATTAATAAAACTAACCTAATAAAAACCATTCTGGCTTCATATCACCTTGAGCATCACTTTCCTTGTGGAAGAGTAGAGCAATGGTCCTATCATCACTGCACTTTCTTGAAGATTGGGATTTATAACTAACATTTCTAATATGTGAATCATCATTTTGTTTTCCATAATTGTTGACATATTCTTGTTAGGATTTTGACAGTTCGGTCTCTGTGGCTTGAATAATTCTTTCGGTAACCCATCTGCCCCTGGTGATTTATTTCTTCACAATACTTTCAGGACAGCTTTCACTTTGCTTTCTAGAATCACAGGGTCTTCCTCATAGGAATCTTCTTCAAAGGCATCTGCCACCCTTTTGTTCCTTCTGTACAGATTTTCAATATACTTTTCCCACCTTTCCTTTATTTCCTCTAGTCAAATGCATTTGGAAAATGTGATGCACTATTAGATACTCACAAATCCCATTAGTATATTAAAGAGTCCAAGAGTTTCAGTTATATAAAAACCTACTTGACTTGACTTAACCCAGTATTTTAATCACCTATTCGATAATTTTTCAGAGTTAGTAGTATTAGTTTCCTGAAAAACATACTTTGGGAAATGTTGTTTTATGGGCACATGGATATGTTCATGAATAAAGGATAAATACAGAATTATTTTTACATAAGACAAGGTTTTAGTTCATTTGTAACTTCTTAATAAATGTGATTTTTTAAAAAGTGTGCTTGAATTTTTCACAGTTTCCTTATATGCACATTTAGGTAGTAAATGCCTGTAATGAGGCCAAGAGGTCTAATAAAAATGAGATAAGTTTGGAATAAACAAGGGGTCAATTAGGAAATGTGCTGTTTTCTCCCCTGCTGAGGGCAGTCTGTTTATAACAACAACCTACATATACATTTGACTTATAGTCCTACCTATTATTGTGCCATTTTATAATAAAGTATGGTAAATTTTATGATAAATAAATTCATTCTAAATTATCTATTAGTCCTTTACAGAAATTCAGAAATTCTAAATATGAATTTTGGATTCCAGTACACACCTGCATTTTTAGGGTTATTATATTCATTATGAACTTCTATGGAAAGTTAACAAGGTTTTTTTAAGAGGTGCTTCGGGAAAATTTTATTTTCTTTTCACAGCAGCTCACAAATGGAAAAGTAACTCTATGACTTAAAGTAAGTCAGTGAAGAAAAACAACAAGATATATAAACTAGTTGTTTTCAATAGTTTAAATTCAAATTTAGCTGAATCTTTACTGAGTATACCTTTGTAGTATGCACCTATTTCCCCCTACTAATAAATATGCATTATAAAATTAAGTTAGAAAAGGGTATATAATCTTTCAAAACAGCTGATCATATAAAGTCAGACTATTATTATTTTTTGTTTCTTTATTCTCTTGTATTTAGATGTGGGGAACCCTCACTGGTTTTCCTCTTAGCCATGAAAATGACTTGACAGGATTTTCTGTGCCAAATAGTTATTCAGATGCTGTTTTGTGATGTAAAAACTCACAAGACAGGAGCATAATTTCCTTCAGATTTTATATATGGGGCTTACAGTTGTATGTGAAACAATTTACACTTGTATTATTATAATCATAACCTGCACGCCTTTTTTTTCATACGAACAACTGTAACCCTACTTTTGCTCATCCCTGTATATACCTGAAACTTCAACTTCTTTTTCCTTTATTCCAGAGCATCTGTTCTCAATTTGGATTTTCTTACCAATAGATTTTCCTCAGTGTTGTTCAAGAATATGCCAAAATATTTTTTAGGTAGTATTTTATTTTATACATCTGAGATCCTTGTGTTTTGAGCCACCCTAGCTAGCATCTTTTGATCTTTCTGCAATCTTTTTGCAGTAAAACTAAATTGAAGCCTATGAAATCTTTTTCTTTTGTCACATTCTTCTTGAGAGTTGAAGTTACCTTGGGAATAAATTCTTACCAATTATTTCTGGATTCTCCGGTTTGTAAAACTGTCAATCTTTTCCTTTCATCTGCAATATCTAATGTAGCTCCTGATCTAACATGGGTCTCTTGGATATAGATGGTATGGTGCCACTCATTCACTTTGTAGGTTTGTGGAGACCCCTTATTGCTTAGATTTATTCAAGTGTGCTTGTGTATATGTGTTGTGTGTTTCTTTTCTTTTACTATTATAGTTCTTTTTCTGTTGGGGAACATTCAAAAACTATGCTATCACTGCCGTTTTGTTTCAACAGGCACATATATATTCAACAGACACAAATATATATGAAGTCACATGTATATATTTTTTTCTTTTTCTTTTTTTTCCTTTTTTAAAAAATATATCTTTATTGATATCAGAAAGAGGAAAGGAGAGGGAGAGAGAAATATCAGTGATGAGAGAGTCATTGATTGGCTGCAACCCGCAACCCGGGCATGTGCCCTGACCAGGAATCGAAACCCGATCGCCTGGATCCTAGGTCAACGCCCAACCGCTGAGCCATGCCCAGCCGGGCTAAGCTGCTTTTTCTTAAAATACAGAGATACTTATGAAAATCAAGCCAAGAGCAATAAGTATATTTATCAGTTTTTAAAACCTTCAATAGAGTAAATACCAAATGAACACTTCTAAATACCTCAAATATTGTTTCAAAAAACAATTTAATGGTGAATTTACATATTCAGAGACAGGTATTTTGAAAGATAGATGAAAACTATTTTTTAATTAAGTTTTGGGGAGTAGTATCTTTTCTTCAATGTGCCTCTGCACTAAGGTTTATTGCTAAGCATGTTCTAAAACCTAACTAAAAAGAGTTTCTGCAAAGTGTCCTTTCAGGAGGACACAAACAAGATTAATATAACAGATATCACGCCAAATGTTTTCCAGTGAAATATTATTTAAAAGCAATTAAATAGCTATGAGTCGATATTTGGTAACTTATTTTCCTTTCTTATGGGTCAAGTTTTTAGGGTTGACTGATTCGTGGGATAAGAGCCTGGAAATAAGACTACTACTGATTATAACAAATAAGATAATAATAAGAAATATGGCCCCGATTTCTCTCTTGACAATGGTCATTGAGACCTTATGGCTCTATTGTAGGTAAAATGCAGGAAAATTAGTTTGGGATTAAAGAGGTTATAAGTGGTATGTAATACATTACAACTGCAGATGAATTAGGGTAAGAAATGAAGGCAAGCAGTTAGTTAAGGTAGCTATATAATATATAGAAGTTAAATTGGGAATCTTACTTCCACACAGTCTCAATACTAAACAAAATAGAAGCCACATTTTTCTGAGACTACAATGAAGATATTTATAACTATATTTCTTTTAAAATTCCTATAGCTAACATAAGCTTTAAAGTATTATAGTTATGACAGAAACAATATAGTCTAAAGATATTAAATAAGATTAAGGAATAGAAATGTTGCTCTTTCCACCTCTGTGCTTTTTGAAGTAAGATTAGGTGGGTTAGTCTCCAATGGCATTTCTCTGTCCTTCATCTTAATAAGCTGCTGTCCTCAATTTTGTTTCTCAAGTGATTGAATTGATTTTACTGTAGATGGTAATAGGCAGAAGGAAAAATGAGGAAACTGTGAAGGATAGCAGAGACAAATTAAAAGGTTCCAAGATTGAATGAAACAGTAAAAGGAAGTAATTACATATCACAATGCTGTAAAATAAAATAAAAAATTAAGAAGCATTTACAAATGATGGCCATAAAATATTTGGGAAATTATTTCAAGAAAATACTGTAAATGTTCTCTTTCATTTATTTAATAGTTTCATAAAACATTTAGGAAATTATTTCAAGAAAATGTTGTAAATGTTCTCTTCCATTTATTTAATAGTTTCCCAAATCTTTTATAGCCATCATTTGTAAATTCTTCTTACTTTTTTTTTATTTTAAAGCATTGTGATATGTAATTACTTCCTTTTACTATTTCATTCAATCCATATACCCAAAGGCTAAACATTTACAAGAGTATGAAAAAATATTGAACTCTAGTTAGTAGGTTTATTTTTCATAGCGGTATGAGTAGGCAATTCTAAAACTGAGCATTCTAGAACTGAGTAAACAAGTAATGATATCATGCATAATATTTCAGAGAAATAAGTTATTTCTTATTTCAGAGAAGAAAGTTGCAAATGCAGAGAGGGAGGGGAATCAAATGTACCCTGTGTGGGGGCAGGTACACTTGTGTATATACACATATACATATGCGTACATGTATTTTTTTGTCCCAGTCTGCTTAGAGGGTCTCAAATCAGTGATGACCCAGTAGCAAAGAAAAAATTTAGTACTCAGAACCCATATTTGATTTTTAAATCAACTAAAAGTAGGCAGATTTCTTGGTCAAATTGTTAATTTCAGGCCTGGTGCTGGGAAAGTACCAAAAGAGAAACATCTTGCTATGCCAGAATTAATGACATGCTCAAAGAATGGTGGAGGCACATCAGAAGGACACAAGAACCAGCTTTAGGGACCTTTCAATGATCTAATTACAAGTACTTTGAGTATCAAAATATATAATGATGGTAACATATTATAGCATATAAAATAATTTAAGATTTCTTTAATAAATAAATGCAAAGCAAGGAAAGCTCTTTCAACAAACTGAGAACTAATAAATGTTTAAGTAGTGAGGTAATGAGAAAACCTTTTCATGTTTTAATAAGCCCCACAAAATGTTCTTGGTAAGTAAAGCAATTTAATAATTTGTGTTTATTTCATCTGCTAATGATGAATTACTCTGGAGTCTGGTTAAGGCCTGGGTAAAACTGGCTCCAGGTATTGTGTGATTCCCAGTTTGCTAGTTTCTCCTACAATTATTAACATGTATGAACATGAATAAAACTGATATGATTAGAGGAATAGCTTTTAGTCAGTGTAGATTATTTTATTGTATATAACTCTGAAACCCATACCTGAGCTATCATTAATAACACCTTGCTTGAAAAACACCTTACACCAGTGCCCGCATACTATATAGAAAATGTCAATCTAGATAAGTGCTACAATTCTCTTTCCACGTAAAATAGAAAATCTGATCAATGCTGGCATTCCTTTGCTGACAAGTTTATCTCTGAAGAGTGAGTGAGAGTTAAAGGAACTGCTTCTATGAATGATTATCACAAAAAGGAAGTGCTGGTTGGTGACATGAAAGTGATGGAAACAGAGATTCTAATCATATCAAACTGTCTGAAGTAGCTGTGACAGGCAATATTCATTATTGTCACTCCTACACAATAAGCTTGAGGAAGGGACATTGTAAGATTATGAAAAATTTTTTCAAATTTATCTCATCATAGAAAATTTATATTCCTAAAAACATGAATTTATGATGTTTTGCCTTAATATTTTTTAGACTTCCCCTCGCTTATATGATAGTCTTCAGCTCTTAGCCAAACCCTTCAGGTACTTAATGGTATGGTCATGTCTAATATTTCACTTGCATCTCTCAATTACCCAGTGACCCACTCAATCCCTACAAACATACACACCACCACCACCCCACTGCACATATACATACACAAAATTCATAAAACTCTTGGTTTTGGCATTTTGTATTTGCAACTTTCTAAACACACCCTTTTTGGTGACATCTCTGTTCCTTTAGAGATATCTTCTGCCTGGATCGTCTTCCTACCCCAGCTTATCTGTTTGGCAGTTTTTTCCTTCAAGACTTCTATTTTTATCTCTAGTCTTCCTTGTCTTCTAAGATCCAATTAGTCTTTATGTCTTCCTTGTACAGTTTCTGTGTACCTTTCTCAATAAATATCTAAGAATTACAACACACTTTATATACTTTATGTTAGATATGAATTTCTTAAAATTAGGGGCTGTGACTTTGTTCTTTCACTTCCCAGTGACATACATACTATATGGATCAGACTCAATAATTGATTGTTCTTTGTGAGAATCAAGTTTATATTCTGACCATATAATCACTAAAATGTAAAGTTCATTAAGACATAGAATAGTGCCCTCGCCATGTGGCTCAATGGGTTGGAACATCATCCTGTCCCATACACCAAAATGTGTCAGGTTGATTACCGGTTAGGAAACCTAGGGTGCAGGTTCGACCCAGTTGGGGAGCATATGGGAGGCAACCCATCGATGTTTCTCTCTCACATCCATGTTTCTCTCTCACATCAACGTTTGTCTCTCTCTCCCCCTTCCTCTCTCTCTAAAATCAATAAATATATCCTCAGATGAGATTTAAAAAGACATAAAATAGTGCCTGGAATGTAGTTGTTGATTGATAAACATTATTTGAATCAATATATGTTGAATATTCACAAATATTATAAAAAATGGCAAGGAGATGTAAACATCAGTACATACCATCAGACTTCTATGTGGTATGTTCTGGTGAGCTGAGATTTTATTTTACTTTTTATTTTCTAATTCAATTTATTGGGGTGACATTGGTTAATAAAATTATATAGGCTTTGGGGGTACAATTCTATAATCCGTCATCTGAATATTGTATTGTATGTTCACTACCTCAAGTCACATTTTTTTAAAGGGTCAAATTCATAAGACGTAAAGTAGAAGCAGATAACTGTAACAGAAAGAAAAGTTTGGTTACATCAAATTGTACAAATTCCTTTACAGGAATTCTAGTATACTAAAGGAACTAAAATATATTACAAATGTTAAGAACGGATTGCCAGGTAAAGAACCAATGTGTTCTGTTATTTGTTTCATCATCAGAACTGAGAGTGAGATGGAAACTTCAGTTTAATTTAACTTGAGGGCCAGAAAAGAAATGTACAGAATTGGACAAAGCACTATGTGAATGTACATTGGTTCAGAGTTTTCCAAAATTGATGATAGATATCAAAAATGATATGAACACCAAGAAGTCTGAATCCATCTGGAAATACACCTAGACACTTAAATATACCTAGCCACTTCATAGTGAAGTGGCTGAAAGCCAACAGAGAGAATCTCAAAAAGAGTATAAAAGATGAAAAATATAAACTTCAAAGGAGCATCATTAACAGATTATTTCTCAAAATAAGATATGGAAACCAAAAACTAGAATGATCATTTGAGATGGGGAAAGAAAGTAACTTGCAAAGTAGACTTCTACATAGAGTAAAAATTATCCTTCATAAACTAAGTCAAAATAGAAACTATTTTAGGCAAACAAAAATTGGAAAAAATTATCACCACTGAACCCAGTTTAGAGGAAATACGAAAGAGCAGTTGCAGAAACAATGTTTACAGATGAAAACATATCCATATAGGAATAAGGAGAATGGAACTAAACAGTAAAAATGTGGGTAAATGCAAATAACAATATCATATGCAGCTTGAAATATGTAAAGAACTAGGATGTATAAAAATAATAGAAAAAATATAGGAAATATTAAATGGAGTTGAAGAGTTTGAATATTCTTTCCTTGTGCATGATGTGGATAAAGTATTCATATCTATTAGACTTGAATCAAGGGCACATGGGGTTTTAAAAATCGTTCAGAAAAGGAGGAGAAATAAAATATTACATAAAAATAATACAGAAATCACAAGGGAGGAGAAACAAAGAAAGAACAGAAATGGAAAATAGAAAACAAAACAAAACAAAGAAGATATTAGAGGTGCATCAAGTTATATGAATAATTACAAACAGTATAAATGTACTTGAGTACTTCAATTAAAAATAAGTGTTCAGAAAAAGGTTGACCTAAAATGTTTTTTATAACAAAAACAGATAATTTGAAAGAATAAAAATATAAAATATATATATATTATGCAATGATTAACTAAAAGCTGTCTAAAAAATAAAAAACAACACACAGAGATTTAAGGCAAGACACATTATTAGGGCTAAAGAGGAACACAATGCGTAAGGGTCAGTTTATCTGAACGATATAATTCTCCCGTGTTCTTGCAATGGGAGAAATGATAAACAATTGGAGTTTTTAAAAAAATGTGTTTATAGAAAAAGAAGTAGCACTGCTGTATACAACAGCATGAGTGAATCTCAGAAACATTATATTAAATTATAGAATCTACCATTCATATGTTCTTCAAAAACAGGCATAGTTAACACTGGCATTGAAAATAAGGATGGGAGGGATCGAAAGGGAGAACGGGGCAGGCATCTGCGTTGCTAGTAATGTTTCATTTCTCATTCTGAGTGGTGATTCCACAGTTATGTCCCACTGTGCTAATTCATTAAGTTATGCATTTATGAATTATGTTTCTTTATTTATGTCACTTTCCAGTAAAAGGTGTGTGTGTGTGTATGTGTTTTAAGAGAGTAAGATGGTGTGTGTGAAATTCATAAAAAAAATTTATAAGGACTAGTTTATTAAAGATGACATAATGCCAGAAGTAATGGTAACATATCACATACAATATTTGTGGAAGGAGTGGATGGCAAACATTGGCTTAAATATTTTCAGCAATCAAAATTTAAGATACAAGCATGATCAGCTGTAAGATGTACCATGGTCCTGAGTTAAAGACAAACTGTGGATCAGAGTACTACACATTCCTGGTCCCGAGACCATGGATAAGATTCTCATTCATCTTCAAAAATACAAGAAAAAAATACAATGTGTTGAACATCATACTCAGCAATAACTTTAAATGTAGAGATGTTTCAGAAAACTTACACTCAATTCATTAAAATAAACTATATGGAAGGGAAATCCCATAATAAAATTTTTTAAAATAGGCTTTTTTCTTATTTATCTAGAGAGACATCTAAATATGACACTGAAAAAATTGGACATAATGTTTCTTTAATTCAACTTTTGTCAGTTCACAGTGTCAAGGTCACACTGCCTCACAAGAACTTGGAATGCAGCTATTCTCTGCTGCCAGACTGTGTAGGGCCATATGCTGCACCCATCAATGAAACAGAAGGTAACATTAAAATCCCCTACGAAATGTGAGGAACCTAACAAGGACAGGTTGCTGACCAGAAGGCCAAGGCATATTCACATGAAGGTGGACTAAGATAGCTCCTGCCATATTCTCCCCCCAAAATAAAAGTTTAGAGTGTGTTCCAGCATATATATATGGATAGGTAATAATGTCTCCAAAGTTCTGTGAAATATAGGATGATTGCAAACGTTTAACCTGGAAATATTTCTGTAAATGAAACATCTTCAATATTACTTTTTTCTTCCTTTTTTCTACTACAATCACATCAATAACCCCTAATAAATATTTGCTATATTACTCACCCTGTTAAGAACTTACATATATTATCCACTTGATACCTCCGATAGCTCAATAGTAACAGCAATGATCATAACCCCTAAATGATACTCATTGTGTTCCGGGCACTGCGTTAAGATCTGTACATAATTATTACCTAGTTTAATCCTCCCAACACTCTAAGAATTACTTTAATAGTATCATGTTTGTTATATACATGAGGACAAGTAGAAAAAGGTTAATCATACCAAGATGAAGTTTAAGAACTAAGGTATAAACCTAGGTTTATATAACTAAACTTGTGCTTTTATCATTTAAACTGAAGGCATTATTGTTATCATTTAATTGTAGAGAAAACTGAAATTTAAAAGATGGCATAAATAGGCCAAAGTGGGCACATTAAAAACTATAGAGTTAAATTCCATTCTGAGTTGCAAAGCTTGACATCAGAGGTACACAAAGCCATTGATATGTTAATATAAGTTGTGGATCTCCAAGAAGTTGTTAGAATATGCAACATATCATAAATATTTTTAATGATGGAATCTCTTTATCTTATTTTATACCTATTAACATGTACAACTTCAGATCTTCCACTTGTGTAAGTTTTAGATTGGAAATTAGAAAAGGCTAAATTATGAAGTCTGTCTCAGAGCACCGGGAAGGAGGAAGGCAAGAGTCCCTTATTTCATGTGAGACTGTAAAAGACATAAAAACATTTTATTGGAATGTTTATGGGAATCCATGTTGGTTTGCATTTGCGAAGCTTGAGCACTAGTAACGACACTTGCCACTACATGTGAATTGCAAAATTTCAATTCGTAGAGACCATCTCTTTGGATCTTAAAGCAATTAAGAGAAAATTATTATGAGAGAACACTTCATGTAGTACAAGGATTTGTATTTACAGACATGGCAGAGATATAGTAGAAAGTAGTAAATTATCTGTCATTTGGGAAAATAGCTAGGATGCCACGCGTGTTTACAAGAAGCTCCCACATCATTTTGTCTTAAGCAAACAAAATGTATTAAGCAAGCATCCTATTTAAAAGGTTTTCTCAAAGGTGCATAAAGGAGGTAGACAGAATATAATATCTTGTTCCTTTTGGTATCCCCTAATTCTTCAATTCCCCATCCTTAATTTTTGGTCCTAACATTTCCCAGCATTGTCTAGGTATTTTGTAACAGAGACTATTCCTGTGAAACTCAGTATTTTATTTAAATACTTAAAAATTCAGAACTATTAACAGAAACATCTACATTTAAAAATTACATATGTCCAGTAGCAATGATTAATTTATAGTGATCGTGAGAAAGATTGCTTAGCCATAGCTACCTGACTTTTTGCCTACTTTGAACCCCCTCGGTTCTGCTGGATTTTCTGTGAAATGAACAGGACTAGGTAACTTTCTAAGGTGTAGAGGAGGCCTCAGATAAAGCACAGAGGAAAAATGAGCTGTTCTTGTAAACACTGCAAATCCCAAGTTCCTCCAATAAAGGAGCACCTCTATTAAAGCAGCAACATTTTGGACTTTTAAATTAGCGCCCTCAAACTTTATTCAGTTACTCTTAGTAGTAATGAGAGAAAATTGAACAGAGGTTATTAGCTAATGTTTTATTAATTTTAATAAAGGAGAATCTGAAAAAAGCGAGTTAACTTTCCTTATCAGAAATTGATCCCAAGGGAGTATTAGATCTGCCTACATCCGTGAGAATTGAGGAGCCCTAGGGTTCCCTTCCTGCTTATCTTACTGCCCTGTAAAGAAGACCCGATGTGGGTCCAGGGATACCGGGACATTGTTGAGCTACATTGGAAGTACATATTCATGAGGAAAGAAGCTGATGCAAGCTGTTTCTCTGTTAAATTCAGCTCATCATCACCGGAAGGACCTAACAGCACTGATGCACCCCCTCTCCATGTTCTAACTCCAATTTAAATAGCTCAGTCATCTTTACACACATTTCTTGTTTTGTCATTTATGATTCTAATAAACATATATACCCATTTATATCACCAACATCATTTCTGATAGCAAATAGAGGGAAGGTTCTTAGTACCTGGACTTCAAGCCCTTATGTCTCCTGGATAGGCCGGGGTACTTATTACATCACTGATGGCTCCTCTCTCTCACTGATGAAGTACCTATAATGTTCCCTGATATGTTCGGTACTGTGTAATAATTCTCTGTAGATATTCTCCTATTCATGACATCTTTAAGAGGTTTATTATCTAATTATTACCATTTTACAGATAAGAATACTGAGGCTTACAGAAATTGAACAACTTGCTCATGATCACAGGATAGAGATTTCAAGTCTGAAGAACCCAGAACACAAGATATTGGCAAAAATAAACAACTTGACTGAAAAAAATTAAATATATGATCAGGTAGGGAACACAATAATGATTATAAAGGTACAGAAAACATTTCAAAAACTAAATTTCATAATAATCAAATAAATGTAAATTAAACATCAGTAAGATTGCTTTCAACTCTAAGATTGGCAGAGACACAGAAGATTGATCATTTCCGGTATGGCACAAGTCTGCTGCAGACAATCTGGCACATATATACAATTCTACAATAATAAGCTGTAACGGCACAATTTATATAGTCATATTTGTTTAGCCTTTTTAAATATAAAATTCTATTTGAGATTTTTCTTATCTTCAGAACAATTTTTGAAGTTTAGGAGAGAGATTTTTGCAGGTTTTTACTCAGTTGGGATTTGATATAATTAGAATCAAGTTATGCATTTTTGGAAGGGTTGTCACTAGCCACTGGGGTGATATTGTGGTCTTCGCAGAGCATCATATCAGAGGCAAATGACATTGGTACATCTCAGTATTGGTGATGTAGCACAGTACTCTCAAAATCTCTTCCTTGCTCAGAATTGGAGTTGGGGGGAGAGCTGGTGATCGGGCAGTCACTTCTCTTACCATATGTTTCCCAGCATTCCAGTCCCTAACTAGAAAGCTTCAAGTAAGTACATGTGAAATAATTTTTACAAATAGTAAAATAGTTTTTATAAGTTCTGCTTATCCAGTACTGGACATAAAGCTTAATACTATTAGTTTTGGTGGCCTGAATCCTTTCTAAATAGGCCTCTAATGGCCAGTGGTTTTTGCTGAACAAAACTGAATATACATCACATTTTGTAATACCTGTTCCTTCCACCAGTTTTCATTGGCATCATACCTTGGTTCCCAGTGATATTTCTGAAGTTGTATTAGTTTCATCCAAAATCAGTTTATGGGTTACTGAAATTCTATTATACTGCTCAACAATTAGTAATCATTTATGCCATTTCCTGAGCAGGATTATCTTATCTTGCTAAGAGCATAGCTGTTAATACCTTGTCTCTACTAGAGAACCAGCCTCAGTGTTTCTTGTTTAACCCTGGACCTTTCGCTTTTCTTTCACTGCTAACTGTAGTTCCACATTTTCCCACTAAGCTCTACACCAGGGACTTTCAACCTGTGTGTCGTGGCACACTGGTATGCCGCAAGAATTTTTAAAACATCAGTATCTGTCTATTGAGTCAGGGACACTGACCTCTTTTCCCTTAGACTGTCAAATAAAATGACAATCACCAGCACAACAATAGCCAGCCAGTGTGAATGAATCAAGATTATACCTATTTTTTGGTCAGATAAGCAAAAAAATACATTTTGTGTGTGCGGCAGAATTTTAGCAATTAGTTTACGTGTGCCATGAGATGAAAAAGGTTGAAAATTGTTGTCTATAATCTTTCACTGCCATCTGGTTTCAGGTATAAGATAACATCTATCTTAGTAGCTTTTTTTCTGTTAACCTAACATCTTTGTTTTCTTCTCTTTTGTCCAAATTAATTGAAAAGTATGTTTCTATATTGAAAAGTCTGGAGAAACCAAAATTTAATCAAAATGTGGTTATACATGGCTTCTCCCAGGAAATTCTCATCCTTGTCTAAATCTACCCTTCTGTATTGTTTTACTTCAATAAATAATGAAATCTAGATACCTAATTCATTCTAGTTTCTGGACTGGAAAAATAGTTTCATTTCTTCTTTAAGTATTGGTAGAATTCACCAGGGAAATCATTTAGACCTGGTGTTGCCCTTTTTGGAAGGTTATTCAAGAAATAATTTCTTTAATAGATATAAGTCTATGCAGAATACCTCCTTCTCCTTGTATGAGCTTTTTGTAGTTTGTGTCTTTTAAGGAATTGGTCCATTTCATCTAAATTATCAAATTTGTGATATAGAGTTATTCATAGATTTTTTAAATTATTTTTTAATGTTATGGGATCAGTAGTCATGACCCCTCTTTAATTTCTGATGTTACTAACTTCTGTTTTCTCCCTTTTTTTCTTGGCTAATATGGCTAGAAGTTTATCAAATATATTGGTCTTTTCAAAGAACCAGCTTTGGTTCCACAGATTTTTCTCTATTGAGAGTAAGAAACTCCTGTGCAAGTCTCACTCTAAAGGGCAATCTGCCTCCAGTGATTCATCAAAATTACTTAAATGTTTCTTCCAAACAATGGTTCCAGAGCATTGTGCTCCATGCAGGCCAATGTAACTGTATTTGCAAAATACTGATAGATGATTTACTTTTCTTTATTTTCTCAATAATGTTATATATTTGATTATTTACATTTCACACTTGGGAAAATGGAATTTAAAAAGATTAAGTCACCTTAAGTTGAATCAGTTTTACAATGGGCAGAAACAGGATTCAAACTTAAACTTTTGTTACTAAAACCCATTTTCTTTATATACCACTGTGGTGTAAATATTTATTTTTCTTTTCTTTCTTAATGAGAGTTAACAATAACAGAAAGTTATTTCCAGAATGGAGACAAAAACATGCACAACTACAGCTGGGAAAATAACCTCCTTTCTTAGAAGCTATGACTGCTTCCAGGTAAAGCCTGTCAGTATTTTATCAAAAGCAGTTCAAGAAACGGTGGTACAAGTTAAGCTACATTTACATTTTACTTCCAAACATGGAAATTCTACTTTGCCTACAATTTCAAACAGTCTAGAAAGTAAGTTTGGTTAAGTTAAAAAAAGAAAAAACACAGAAACTTGGCATTTTAGGCACTTAAGTTATTCCTTAAGGTAAGAATTAAACACTGATCAAAATTCTGGTACTGTTTGTTAGCTTATTATTAGAATTACCTGGAGGGCTGGTATTTGCTGTTCTTTCTATTTTTGACATGGGCAGGGGCAATCAGAAACATTGTCTCCCAAGAGGATTTCCCCAAAATGTGATCATGCATTTTTTATAGCAAGGAATTCTATTGCATTAGCTTACGTAATTCTACCTCATTAGGGTATAAAGTGATATTCCCCCTCTACCCTCCTCTGAAGAGTTTGGAGGGAGCAGGATTGTAGAATGCACAGACTAGATATAGCCCTTTTTGTTCTTGCTGACATGAAAATTATTGTATTACATTTATATAAATATTACAACAAAATCTAAATGTTCTCTTGGATATATATCTTCTACTTTGTGTAGAAGTTCTATTTCTTTTGTATATGTATTTCTGCCCTTGCATATTTAAATCAGCATCTATAGTAACAATAACATTGAAGACATTTCTAAATACTGAAATTCCCTTTGAAGTAAAATTCAATTATTTTATTCTTTTTTATTGTGGGTGTACTTATTGGTGCCTTACATTTCTCGGTTGCTCTGTTTATTTTTCATTTTTCTTTTTTGTCCCTGCTCTTAAGGTTACCTAATCTCTTGATCTGTCTTCTATTTGCTGATTCCTTCTTTTGCCAACTGAAATCTAATGGTGAAGCCATCTAGTGAATGTTTCATTGTGGTTATTGTACATTTTAAACTAAAGAGTTTCCATTTGGTTCTTTTTAAAAATGGGTTTTATCTCTTTATTGACATTTTCTGTTTCATGAGATATTGTTACCATACCTTCTTTCAATTTGTTAGACATGGTCTCTTAGTTCTTTATATTTATAATGTCTACTTTGAAGCTTTTAAGGCTGTCCACTCACTGGAACATCTGGGCCCCTTCAAAAGCAGTTACTGTTGTCTCCTTTTTTTATTGTATATGGTCTCAGTTTTCTGTGTGTGTGTTTTGTTGGTTTCATTGTTTTACATTTCTTAGAATATTTTTCTTGAAAATGGGACATTATAGAAAATACATTGTAGTAATACAGGATACTGACCCTTTCACTCAAGTTATGTTGTTTGCTGACTGGTCATTTACTTATTTGCTTAGTGACTTGACTGAACTGATTCAGTGAAGTCTGTTTCCTGTTGAGTATAACCATGTGACCTTTTATATTCCTGCTCAGATATTTTTTCATGTTCTTATATTTTAACCTGGCTACCTAGGGGTTGCCTCTGTATCCACATGAGCCATTTATTACTTGAAGGTAGTATTAAAAAAGAGAGATTGTACAAAAAACAACCTCTAAGACACCAGGAGTATATATACTAATATACTAATACCAGGAAAGTACACTTTAAACAAGAAATGTTATATATATAAAGAGGAATATGAATATTTAATGATGACAAAACCCCCTTATCCAGTTAGATTTTTAATCTTTATTATTGGGTGTGTTTGTGGCTTGGAGGTTGCAATCATAGGTAAAGGAGTTTATTTTTTTTGCCACATGTTTAGTCAAGTATAAGCAGCTTGGATTTTTCCCTCGGTAATCACTCCTGAGAAGGCATAGCCTTGGCCATACATACAATCTCCCAGGTGGCCAGAAATGGATGCAATCTTATTTTAAGCCGTCTCCTAGGAGTTGCCTCTATGTATTTGTCTGTTCAGGTTGCTATAACAAATTACCATAGACTAGCTGGCTTAACCAATAAAATTAGTTTTCTTACAGTTCTGGATGGCAGAACCCCCAGATCAAGGTTCTGTAAAGTTCATTTCTGGTGATGGCTCATTTTCTGGCTTGCAGAGAGATTCCTTCTAACTGTGTCCTCACATGGCAGAGAAAGAGAGGGGGAAAGAGAAAAAAAGAGGGAGAGAGAGAGCAAACTCTCTGGTATCCATTAGGTCACTAATCCTATTGGATCAGGGCCCCACCCTTATGACCTCATTTAACCATAATTACCCCCATAAACACCTTATCTCCAAATATAGTCACATTGGTGGTTGGAGCTTCAACATAGGAAGTTTAGAGGATGCAACAATCAGTTCATAACACCTTATGTCAGAGTAGCTTATTGTTCAGCCATTTGTTGGTCAGAGGTTGTGCTTAAGTCCCAATGCCATTGAGACTTCGGCTCTTCGTTGATTGATCTCTTTGTGACTTGGGGATGTTTTCAATTCTTTCCCACATCCTGCTCTGATTACTTCTGCACTATGAGTAAGGATTTGTTGGAGCAAGGGTGCTCTAGTCCTCTCAACTACATCTGCTTGGAATAGAATTTCTACAATTTGAGGCTAGGGGTGGGGTAAGAAAGTTTTGTAGGTTATCTGCCCCCTTGCCTCTTCTTTCCCCAGTTTGAAATCAAACCATGGAATGGGATGTGAGGGAAGAGAGAGAAATCATCTTCTTGGCTGCACCTTCCTATATGAGACTCCTGAAGTAGTTTCCATAAGATGTAGCTTGAGATGGGCAGAAGGCAGGGGAGTGGGGAAAGGTGGATTGTGGCTCAAATGCCATGGACTCTTGCTATTCTCACTGGGATTTAGACAATTAACTTGAATAAATATTCCCACTTTTGCTGTATGCCCTTCGGACAATTTCCAGATACTTTAAATTATTGCTTTTCATAATTTTTTTCTAGTTAAACTATTTATTAGAGAGCTTCTTTTGCATTCCTCACTCCTCCATTTTAGAAGTTGTCTCTACTTACAGATTTTTAAAACTGGAAGTAAGTTAGGCCAATATTTTTATTTGGAAATGAAATTTACCTTAGAGTGACTTACTCAAGAATAGAGAGTTAATTGAAGGCAAAGACAGCACTAGACACCTCAGTTCGAGAGTAGTACCTCCAACACATTCCCCACTCCTCAGACTGTGCAAATTTAATCTTTTCTTGCAGCTTACTTGATTCTCAGTATTTCCCCAATTTGGCAAATGGTTGCTTGCACAAGTTGGCTCCTGTATTCTTCTGATATGTCTCCATCATTGTTTGAGTATTTCTTTACTTTTTAGCACATACACACACAAAAAAAGATGACATTCTTTTCACGCCTTGGTCCTGGAATCAGGCATTTCTCCTAGGAGCCCCGGTTCCTTTCTAGAACAGTTTTAAGAGTATTAAATATAATCTCTAAATACCGAGAACTATAGTGGAATTTTCTTTCCATTCTTTCTTATTAAAATATTTTAATATTTAGAATAGGCTCAGATAAATTTATTTGAGTTTGACTACAGATTATTTTTCTATTCAGCTTAGACTTATCATGAATTTCAACCAAGGCCACACTAAAATAACCCATTCGTTTGTACCTTTCCTATGATGCCAGTTTCCAAAACTATAACAATATAATCTACTTCCTTCAAGGACTAAGTTATTAGATTTAAAAGGAGGAAAGTAGAAGCTAAAGCTTAAAATATATGTTTTTTCATCCCATTAAAAAATCAAAGTATGTTCCAAAATTGCAGAAATTCAGCCTATAACTTCATTTTCTTTTATATGTTTCAGCTTTGTAAAAAATAATACCTAAATATATTATGTCATAAAATTGGAAAGTATAAAAATATAAAATGGACTTGGAAGGGGAGATAATTATTCTTTATGGCTTAACTTTATTACAAACATGAAAAGATAAAAGTCTTTAATGATTTTAAGTTATTAAAATAAAACAGTAAAGAATACATAGTATTTTCATATTTTATATAATTTATGACATTAAAATTGTTTCCTGAAAGAAATGATATTACGTTGCCATGTCCTTCAAGGTTCTTTAAGGTTATTCTGTCAAACTAACATTGTAAAACATTGATTTTACATTTGATTTACTACTGAATTCTATTTTAGCTCTTATGTTTGGGATGGTCATCTCAGATAGATAGCATTGTTTTTCTCATGGAACATTTTTCTTCAAGTTGAAATGGATGCTATTTTCTATTTTACTTACTTTGAAAAGTAAAACTAGTGAATATAGAATTAAATATCTTTTTCTAAAATAACTTTGTGGTTTGTCTTCAGCCATACTCAATGATCACTTTTATTTTTTTAGTATAAAGCTCTGACAATTACCATAATTATATTCTGGGATTCTCTGTTGTAAAATTCTAATCCATCAGGTTTTAATAAATCATTTTCCCTCGTTTACTACCATAATGCCAAAACTGTATTCATGGCTTTTTTTTTCTTCACAATTATGCAGCCTACTAAAAAGCACTTTAAAAACAATCTTTTCAGATGCAGAAGCAGAGAGAAATACAGCCATAACTTATAAAATCGTATAATTAATTTTAGAAGACAAGGCTTAATATTTTTGCTAACATTTTTCTACCACTTGATATTACTTCACTTGTTCATAATTTTAAAGGTTGAAATGAAAAGAATGTGTGCTTTAGAATTCCCAGGACATAAACTCTACATTTGAACACTTGACGTGTGACGTTGGAAAATCACTTCACATTCTTGATCCTTTTGCAACTGAAAAATAGGATAATGATATGTACTCTCCAGAGCTTAATAATCAGATTGCTATGGTAACATACATCTGAGAACACTGCCTATGTTTGCTTATATATTTAAGTTATTAATGAACATCCATTGTGTGCTCTGAGATACTCTCTTACACAAGCATTTGTTTTCCTCGTAATATTTATTTAGGTAACAGAAGTTACCTGTAGTAATAATAATAACAGTATTTCTCCACCTTGTTCTAGCTCTTACTTTTGAACATTACAGGTAATAATGGCTTAAAATAAAGCTCACATGCTCTTAAAAAAATGAAAAAAGTCACAGTAAAATACATGATTTTAACTGTGTTTTTAAAGCTTAGCATTTTTGATTGCTTGCTACTTTGTATATTTTTTTTAAGGATCATTGGGTTATACCTGCTTTCTAAAACAGTGCTCACATAGCTGTCAAAACTAAAGTATGCAAAGGAAAGGTCAGACTTCAACAGATAATTCCTGTTTCCATGGAAACTAACTTATTTAGGAAAGAGCTGTAAGTGCTTATAAATAATCATGGATTCCAAAACTTCATTGCCTTCCTTTAACAGGTGTAATGATATTACCTAAGTGCCAGTTCGCAGATTATACCTAAATGAGAATTTCGAATATTGGTACTAATTTATCTGTCTTTGATTGACATCTATACATACTCCTCCAAATAAAAAAAGCCTCCAGTAAAATGAATCAGATACTTTTTTTTCAAGTAACAAACATCTAATATTTATTAATAAATTAGTATACTTGAAGGCATTTTTTTTCTCTATCAGTCCCTCACTGCTATCCACAAACCCCACTCATACAAAGGGAGTCCACCCACCTTTGCATTAGAATCTAGGAACTGAGCATTAGAGAGTATGTTTATAAATGGAAGCACAGTTGCAAATATATCAGACTAGAGTTCTTACTGCTGCAGCCATTTTTAATTACAGTGATTGAATGATGTAGAAAACCCACCAAGACCAAGGCCTTGAGGGCAGACTGGACCCTACCAACTATGTGTGGATAAAAAACAAGACATCTTAAAGCAAAGCTGGGCAAATTCCCTATGGAAAAGGTGCCACTGGCACTCAGTTGTGACTTTCCAAAGCACAGCAATATGTTCCAGAAAAGCTCAACCCCTAAAAAATGAAGTTCAAGTTCTTTGGTGGTCCAGTTGTCAAGTCACTTAAATAGCAAGTCCTGGTGACTTGAAGATTTCATGTCTCCAGCCCAGGGCATATTAATGTTAAGAGGAGCACAATTAATCCAACAGTCTACATGTCCTGGTGAAAACCATACAATCAGCAACAGTGTGGTCAAGTTTTAGCAATGAATCTGAACTATGCAACAATGCATACTAAAAAGGTAAACCAAAATCTAGTTGAATTACAGTAACTCATCAGATATTTTTATTGAGGCAAATTACATGACTATTATACATGTTTTTGTGTTTTGTTTTTCCTTTTAACCAGTGGTCACACTTTTATATCTCTTGCTTCCTGGAAAGTGAGCAAGATTCTGTGTGCTTTAATCTTATATACCCTTTGGATGTTTCTTTGTTTTATTGTTAAGAAAATCTATGATGGAGATGATAGTTCTCTATGTATTTTAGACAATAACATAAAAAAAAAAATACACATCAGTTACACAAAGGCCACACAGAGCCAAGAGGGAGCTATTTGAATGGGGTCAATCATGAATTAGAAAGTATTTTGGGGTATGTTATTTTAGAAATCTGCATTTGATAAAAATAATCAGTAGCAATGTAGAAAGTGGATTGGAGCCACTTCCCACGTGAAATAATAAATATCTGGATTAATATTAATGTCAATATTTGCCTATTTGCACAGTAATATTTTGATTATTAGATAAACATTGAAACAAGCTCCTTGGAAAAAGTTGTGGATGGAAATACTAGTTACGCTATTACTTTATATATACTTTTTATGTCTCACTTTCTTTTCCCCCTATTTTTTCCCTTATTTTGTTCTTTAAATTTGACGTTATCCTAAGAATGTTATATCAATAAATATAATTAATGAGAGAAGTCCATAAAGATACCTTTAAAATTATTCAGGAATCTTCAAGTAATGTTGGTTTAAGATTGTATCGAGACAAACTTTACTTAATATTCATTTTCCAAGTACCTATTAAAATACCTTTGAATGAATCTTAACAAATAAGATAAAAATAACTGAAAGTAGAAAATTAGTGTCAATCATTTTTAAGAATCTAGGAGGACTCTCTACTAAAAATAATTGAATGTAAGATCAAATGCAAATCATAATTAGTTGTTTTACAACTGGAAATAGTTTAGAACAAACCATATAATGTGGAGTGAGAAAAACAAATTTTCCCCTATGTTAACCTTTGTTTCAGAGACTAGTTCTGTACAAAACAGAATCAAAAGAATAATTTCTTATCATATGCCTTTATTCCACCCTTATTAGAAATGTATTTAGTATTGATCAATGGTTTCATAACAGATATGGCCTGTTATAGAAACACTCAATAATTTACTCAAAGACATCAGTAATCAGTAGAGCATCCATTAGAACTCTGTGCTCCTTCACAGTCCAAGACTCTTTCTATGTACAACTCAAGGAATTAATTATACTAAAACTTTCATGTACCAAAAACTGAATCCAGTCTAAAGAACCAATTAAGATAAATTGATTCTTTAGCTGAGAAAATAAGGGAAGGAAGTGAAATGTTATGTTCAAATTATGGATTTTAGGTGTGTGGAGGAGCAGTATTCAAAAAATGATAACCATCTTTCTAAGAACCTCTTCTCAAAGTAAAACAAATGAACTGAGCTTCTTGTGGACATTTAAGTTTGGAATATGGTACGTCCCTAAAGGCCTTTGAAAAGACAGTATATTATCTGTTTGGAATTAATAATCAGCAATCAAGTCTTGAACACCTTATGCTGTATAAGAAGATAAATGAAGTAAAAGGTATACTCTCTCATGTTTGTATAGGATTTAACAATAATCTGGAGAAAGAACCATATGAAATTTTTAAAAAAGAGATCTGACCTGTTATAAAAATTGCCCCTCTTTTGTAACTGCACATTGCAAACTCTTGCAGCAGGACAGATACTAAGTTGGAGATGCACAAAACCGGAGGACTTGGTGTCTAGTATTTATAATATTAGAGCAGAGTTCTAAATGATGATGAACCGTCCTGGACAAAGAGAGTAGAGGGAGATAAAAAATATGTATGAGCCCAGCTGGGCATGGCTCAGGGGTTGAGCATCGACCTAGGATCCAGGCGATCGGGGTTCAATTCCCGGTCAGCGCGCATGCCTGGGTTGCAGGCTCAATCCCCAGTTGGGGGCATGCAGGAGGCAGCCAATCAATGACTCTCTCATCATTGATGTTTCTATCTCTCTCTCTCCCTCTCCTTTCCTCTCTCTGAAATCAATAAAGATATATTATATATATATATATATATATATATATATATATATATGAAAGATACTAAGATAGAACTTTATAACTCTATTCTCTTCTTTGTGTGACGAACCAAGACACTACTCATCCTTTAAGATGTAGCTCAAGTGCTGGGCGGTGTGGCTCAGTGGTTGAGTGTCTACCCATGAATCAAGAGGTCACAGTTTCGATTTCCAGTCAGGGCACATGCCAGGGGTTTGGGCTCAATCCCCAGTAGGGGGTGTGCAGAAGGCAGCTGGTCGATGTTTCTCTACGTTTCTCTCTCATCGATGTTTCTATCTTTGTATCCTCTCTTCCTCTCTCTCTCTAAAAATCAACTTAAAAAAATTTTTTTTTAAAGATGGAGCTCAAATGTAAACTCCCTGATGAATTTGAAAGATTGACTGCTATCTTTTCTCATGCTTTCAAAACACTTTTATTCTAATTGCCAATATGTCACTTATCAGAATGTAGAGTTAGATCCTACCACATTCACTGTTGTAGATTTAGTGTTTGCTATTGTACCTATCAAAAAATCATCACTCCATACATGTTTGCCAAATTGATATTTTTCAGTTTTTCACCCTTAAACCCAGTAGCTGAGATTTGAAAATGAAATGTGTAAAGATTAAAGAAATTGAGGTTAGTTATAGTTGGACTTTATAAATCTTTCAAATAGAAAGGGTCTATTATCAGAAAAGTTGTGACTAGATTTTCTTTGTGCCTACCAAGGTCACAGTGAAATAGCTTTCAACTGTAAATAGTAGCATAGACACTGATGATGTGGCTTTGAAAAAAGACCATCCAACTATGTTTTAGGGAGTTTTCTAAAAATATATGATTTATTCTCATCTGTGGGCACAGCATACTATATTAAAAGTATGCAAAAACAATGTGCTCTCTTCTTGTACAACTAACCTTGAAAATCTCTTTTTTTAGATGTTTTTGCTTGTTGGCTTAGTACTCTTCAACATAGCTACTCAAATTGTGATCAGTTTTTATCACTACTGTTGTTTTACAATAGTAAGTATTACAGGGATGACATGTATTATGTGTGCTATCAACTTGATATGAAGACACGTGTGTTGCTTAGCATTAAGGCGTCAACTATACCTATAGCTTTTACTTTAGATTGTAAGGCAGCCTTACCTGAGTAAGTGAAAGGGGATATATTATCTAAAACACCATTCCTAGCTCTGGCCGGTTTGGCTCAGTGGTTAGAGTGTTGGCCTGCAGACTGAAGGGTCCTGGGTTCAATTCCATCCAAGGGCATATACCTCGGTTGCAGGCTTCATCCTTGGCCCTGGTTGGGGTGCAAGTGGGAGGCAATCAATGATGTGTCTCTCTCACATCAATGTTTCTCTCTCTCTCTCTTACACTCTCTCTGAAAAGCAATGGAAAAATATCCTCAGGTGAGGATTTAAAAAAAAAAAGTAAAACACCATGCCTAAAATGATGCTTTCCACTTCAACTTGTACTTGAAACTTTGACTCTAAACTATAATTTATACTGGAAAAGCATAATAAAAAACCAATGTTTCCTTTTGTAGATAAAACAATAACAAAGGCATTGCTGTCCGCACAAAAGTTCATAAAAGAGCCCATAGACGTCAATCTGTTTTGATGTCTAGATTAAGTGAGGCATATTTAGCCTCACTGAAAAAGAAAATTTAGATTTACTAGTCCATAAAAGTAATTGCTTTCACTATTATAAATAAAAATCAGTGTTTTCTTTTCTAATTTTAATATATAATCACATCTCAATAATATTTCAACTTTTTCTAGAAACTTCTAAAACTTATCCCAAATTTAGCAAGATATGGACACATTCCATCATATTGCTGTACCCGGAAATAGGCCAACCTCACTGCTATTTCATTTACAGAGAGTGCACATAACCCATTTAGGACCATCTACCAAACTTTTATCATTGCACTATAGTTCAAGGTAATTATATAGGGGGGGCAAAAGTAGATTTACATTTGTTCATATGGAAAATAATACAATAATTAATAAATAATAATACAAGAATAAACTGTGTTTGTGTACTCACAACTGTAAACCTACTTTAGCCTCACCCGGGATATACAAGCAACAACTTCTATAACTTGGAAAATGAAAATAATTTACCCAAATTTGTATTTTTTCAGGAAGTAACCTATTAGTATCCAAAACTGTGTGTGTGTGTGTGTGTGTGTGTGTGTGTGTGTGCGCGCGCACGCACGCGTGTCTGGTCTCATCTGTCCCTGTTGATCATGTATGCAGAACCCACTGTTTTCTCCTCTTTGTTTTGTACTAAAAATGTATCTTGGAACACATTTTACATATTATCTCCAATATTTAAAAAAAACTTGGATGTTGTCTCTCTAGTCCATTTGCAAAAAAAATAAATACAAATTTAACAATTACAAAAAACTCTACAGGGTTCATAGATATAAGATACAACACTATAAAACTTCTAAAGGAAAACATAAGAGAAAATCTGCATGACCTTCAGTTTAATGATGACTCTCTAGATACAAGCATGGTCTATGAGAGAAAACATTGATAACTTGGACTTCAATAAAATTAAAAACCTCTGCTCTCTGTAAGACACTGTTGAGAGAATCAAAAGATAAGCCCGAGACATGGAGACAATATTTTGAGCACATATCTGATGGCAGAATTGCATCCAAATGCAAGAAACTCGAAAAACAGGTTAAAAAAGCAAACCAGAAAAGTTTACAGTGGAGAAATCTGGCAACCACAGCCTTAGTCAGGTAATCAAGGTCAATATGAATATCAGTAAGTCATGTATGTGCCCTTAATATGACAATGAAAATGGTACTTTGTCTTTGTGGTTTTCTTCTCCAACATGCAAAACATCAATATAATCATGAAAAAAAGCATCAGAAAATTCACAATTTATGGATAACTTACAAAATATCTGATCAGTGATAAAACAATCCCTACTCAAAACTTTCTAGGTCATCAAAAGCAAGGAAAGTCTGAACCACTCATAGTCAAGAGGAACTTAAGGAGGCATAATTATTAATGCAATGTAGTGTCTGGGACTGGATCTGGGACAGAAAAAGGATATTGGATGAAAGCTAAGAAAATTTAAATGGAATATGGACTTTAATAATGCATCCATATTGATACATTAATTGTACAATATTAATACGCTATATTACAAATGTGCAATATTAATGTGTGATATGAGTAACAGAGGAAACTCTGTGGGTATCTGAGAAATGACTGCACTCTCCTGACAAGAAGGTAGGGCATGGTGTGATGGTCCTGAGCCTGAGCATGTTTAGGACAACATCCCTAGGATTGTGGTTGGTGTATGGAGCTAGAGCAAAGTGATTTTATAACTAAAGATGTGGGAGCTAGTTGCGTACTATGTAAAAGTAAGCTGCACGTATAGGAAAGAACAAAACTAGAATGAACTTTGTAGTGCTTCTGTCTGTCTTACCTACTAGTTCGCATCTGCATAGGAATATTTGCTTGCGACGTAAACATGGTTCCCTCACTCTGTCTACAGAGAGAGCCTTGGACCGTGCGCGCACCTAGTACTTACATATTGGCTCCATGGGAAAGTGGTTGATTCTAAGTTTGGAGCAGGCAAATGACAAGTGAAAGCTAAAATACCTTGTGCCAAAAAAGCAAAGAGGGTCTCAAAGGAAGTTGGGAGCATGAGAAAACAACACAGGAATCCGCTTGTGCAAAATTAACTCGAACACTGTGAGCTAAAGACTTTTATTCCAACAAAGATATTGCAAATTACATATTTATTTGTTATCCCAATACAATTAAATCAATAAAATTCTCATACAGTTCCTCACTAGGAAATAGATATAATAACTATCCTAAGAGCACAACTTAGGGGGAAATTTCTCTGAATAATTTTGAATATGTTTTTATAACTTTTAATAAAACAAGCCTTGGTACATGAAATGCCATGGCAAATTACTTTGGGTCACCTTTCTAATATTCAAACCTATCTTCTTTATTCTTTTCTTCTTTTTACTCACTGAAGTTCTCTTCAAAAATACACAGATACTCTCTCCCTTTGGGGTGATTCAAAATCGAAATTAATTATGCAAAGTATCTCATGCAGGTTGACCTAATTAAATTTAATTAGTTGGTCTTGTTAATTCCAAACATCATCCTCTGGGAGAGCTTACCTTTTGGGTGAACTGGGTAGAGAATCCAAATGCTTACTTATTCTGACATGTTTAGCAGCAATCATGTCACGTGTACTTGTTCAAATGAAGTGTGTGTAGTCATCTAGCACCTGATATTCCCTTTAGCCATTGATTTTGTTAAAATGTAGATTTCTGGTGGAAATTTACTGAGGTAAATGTCAAGGTTTTAATTAGTAATTAAATCCTTCCATTTAGATCGTGGCCACACCAAAAAAAACCTAAAACTCTTGATATATAATGTGACTAACTATACTCTAACTGCCTAACAGAAATTTTTACACACTTACTAATTTCAATTACTCATGGAACGTTATTTTGTATACAGTTGAGTCTTCGTTAATTTTTATGGTACTTCCATTCCTTGGCTTGCTTCCTCTTTGGTCTCCCACTGTTCCATTTCAGGGGGTACCATTTCCTCAGCTAAACACATTTAATAGGCACTTCCAAGGTTTCTGTCCTGGTTTCATTGATCTTCTTTCCCTAATGATCTCCCAGGGGGACTTCATTTACTCGGCAAATGACTTCAATGACTGCCTGTGGGCCCAACATGCTTATATCTTTATTCCAAGTTTTGAACTTCACTTTTTACGTTAGACGTATATCCAACAACCTGCTCAACGTATCATTGGTTACCCACAATCATCAAAAATACATCCAACACTGTATTCATCGCCTCTATTGCCATATTCAGGTCCTAATGATTTCTCACCTGGACTGTCTCAATAACCGATTTGTCTCGATTTGTAATCCCCCTATGCATGCCTCATTTCATCATCTTCTCTAACAGCTTCTAGTGATTATCTGGTGTGCTCCATTTGAAAGTGTAAACTTGGTTGTATCACTCTTTTCCTAGGATCCAAAAATTGCTCTGCATCACCTATAGATAGAGCCTAAGCAACTCAGCGAGAGTCTCTGAGACTTGGTTCTCAACTAGCCCCCATCTTTTACAGACCATTTGAAATGTAGTCCCTAGTGATCCCAGAGCTTTTGTACTTCCTGGCGAGGCATTATCGTCTGAACTTCTCTGAGGTTGTGTATATTGCCCTCTACGCCTCATATGTATTCCTCAACTTTTTAAGGATTTTTATAGGCAGGTAACTTTTTTATATCCTAGGAAGAAAAAAATGGTTTAAACAACACAGATATGCAAAGAGAAAAATGGGAAAACCCCATAACCTTTCTCTTATCTTCCCTTGGGACCATTCATATAGTAATCCTGAGCCTATGGGAACAGAAGAGCATCCGAAGCCCCAGTGAATAGGGCAGATTCTGCGTCAGCAGTCCTCTGTGCAGACATAGGTAATTCCTGACACAGAGAGAAAGTATATCTGCCCTGATCCGACAGAGGGAAGTAAATTAAAACCAAACTCATCCAGCCTTTTTGGATATTCCCACGAGGCAGCCTTTGGTTGGGATGCATATCATAGTTTAATTCTGTTAACTATATTGTATCCTTTCCAGAAGGAAACCAAAGAACCACTGGCTAAAGCATAAAACATATTAAATAATCTGTTTGTTTTTTTCTTAATCTATTGCTTCTATATTATATGGTAAATAATTTTATACCTAATATAGATACACTTTCCTGAAGAATTATAATGCATATGCATTTTTATGTGGAATATATTTTTATGGTAGCAAAAGAGATCAACAGTTTTATCCAATTAATGCACATATACTACATTTACATTCTGAATTTCACAAGAAATGCTTGCATTTGACCAATATAATTATGTATTTGACTTGTTGAATTAAATGTTCTAGCAATTTTAAAAATTTATCTTTATTGTTGAAGGTATTACAGATGTCCCCTTTTTTTCCACCCCTTAACCCCCTTCTAGCAAATCTTAGCAAAATACTTTTCCAACTCTAAATACAAAACACATTTTGTACATTTATGTGGGATTTTTAAGTATTTGCAGAAGTCTTCAAAAATGTTTTAGGACATTATTAAACATCAACAATATTTCTAAATATCATTATTCTAAATTAACTTTAGCATTCATATTTGAGAAAAATTCCACTATGATATTTAGTAATTTCTATTGTATGAAAAATGCCATAGTATTAAAATTAATTTAAACAAATGTGGCTATAAGAGCAAACAAAATGTGACTAATAAAGTCATTAAAACATGAAACTGAGGAAATGTATGGAAGCACATTCTCTACATGTTAGTCAGTTAGACCCTTGATATCTGCCTACTGAATAGTCACAGATTCTAATATTCAGTGATGTTCCTGTACTTCCAACTGCAGAAATTTGTCTGTGTCTGTTTTTTTTGAAATGTGAAATTAAATCTCATATTCTGAAAGGTAAAGAGGAAGTGTAGATCACACAGCCAGAAAGTGAACCTAGAGGCCCACTATCATATTGATCCAAATATAAGAGAAAGCGTAGCACTCTAAGAAATGTCTATTCATTATGCAGATAAATACACAAAAGTGATGAGTATCCCCTATGTGTGCCAAAGCACAGCTCTATTATGAGCTAGAAAAATTTAGAGCAAGTCTAGGTCATGTATTCAAATCCCATCATTATACTAATGAAGCACTAAAGTATAAAGAGACTTCAATTTTTGGTCTCTTTGCAAGAATCACAAGGTACTTTCAATGAACAGATAATACACCCAAACTCTTTCATATATTCTCATATTAAACCATAGATTCCACTTTAATGTCTTCTTGTATATGCTGGGGATTCTCTATAAGGCCAGCTGTGGAGTAATCTTAGCAAATTAAGTATTGGCTTTAAGAGCAGAATGTTCAATGATCACAGAAAAATAATTTGGAAGCCATACCAATGAGATAGGAAAAAGTGGAGTGGCAGTCCCATGGCATTTCAAGGACAGACTGGACAGAGACTTGAATTGCCTGATTTTAATTGTCATTGTGCAAAGGAAGGTTGAGGGAGGGTATGAAAGCAAAGCTTAAAGACAGATAGTGGTTCAGTGGTTGATTTACATAAAGGCATATGAGACTTTCCATATTACCACCTAGAATCTCTTCAATCGATCTGATTTTATGTTTGTGAAGGAGGAGAACATGGCTTAGTAGCTGGTAGGAAAAGTCTTGCCATGGTGCATGATTCTACACCAGTCAAAGGCTGCATAGGATAAAAGAACTATGAACCTTGTTATACGTTTACAGCCAAATGGCTTTGAATGCTCATTTAATATAATTAAAGGTAAATTGGAGCCAAAAAAACTTATTGCTTTCTAATATGCTGTCTGAGTAAATCTAGACAGAGGATTGAAACAAAGATTTTGTCATGGAGTCTGGGGAAAGGAGAATAAAACTTTCTATCAGGAACTCAGATGGGGAAATGAGCATGAATTACTACGATACTAGATGCCCTGGTCCGAAGGAGTTAATGTTTTTCTAAGTGCGCAAGTTTTTTTATAGGGATTTTCTCTTTAAAGCTGAGAAGAATGACAATATCCAGGCTCTCATTTCCCAAAGGCTTGTGGAGACATTCTGGAAAGGACTAGTCTACCTACTTACACAGGGATTGTGCTGCCCCCTTCTGGGGAAAGGAAAATTCCACTGAGGAACTTAAATGCCTCCTCCTCAGATAGCGTTAGAGTGTAAGGTCCATACTCTATCCCCATTACCAAAAAAATGTCTGCGTGAGAGTAGACACTGAAAACAAATCATATCTCAAAAAATCACTTTCTATTTTAGAATTCTTTGGTGGCTTCACATTGTGACAGAATTCCAGTTCCCTGGTATGGCATTAAAATTTCTCCGTAATCTGATTCTAACCAGTCTTTCAAACCATAACATTTGGTCATACACATCATCCACGCTTTTTGCATCAGTCTAGCTGCTGATATGTTTCCAACCACATGCTTTCTGCTCCTGTATTTTCTCATAAATGGTTCTCATTCCCTAGAATGACCTCTTTCTCTCCCCTCTTTATCTCCACTGGTCAAAATGCTTTTCATCTTTTATAATCAAAATCAATGACTAATTCTTTTTAATGTTGAACTTATTGAGGTGACATTGATTTAAAAATTATGTGGGTTCCAAGTGTACAATTCTATAAAACATCATCTGCATATTGTATTGTGTGTTCACCACCCAAAGTCGTTTCCTTCCATCACCATTTGTCCCCTCTTTACCCTCTTCTACCGCCCCACCTCCCTTACCCTCTGCTAGTTACCCTACAGTTGTCTGTGTCTATGAGTTGTTTTTGTTTTGCTTTTTGCTTAATTCCTTCACCTTTTTCACCCAGCCCCTCAAACCCCTTCTCTGATAACTGTCAGTCTATATTCTGTATCTATGAGTCTGTTTCTATTTTGTTTATTTATTTATTGTGTTCATTAGATTCCACATATAAGTGAGATCATATGATATTTGTCTTTCTCTGACTGGCTTATTTCACTTAGCATAATATTTTCCAGGTCCATCCATGCTGTCCCAAAAGGTAAGAGACCCTTCTATTTTTACTGTCTTTTTTTAAATGTTACATTTACACATTTTTAATTTACAGCTTTTTTTATTCACTCATCTACTGATGGGCACTTGGGATGCTTCGAAATCTTGACTGTTATACATAATGCTGAAATGAACATAGGGGTGCATATATTCTTTTGAATCAGTGTTTCGGGTTTCTTTGGATATATTCCCAGAAGTGGAACCACTGGGTCATAAGGCAGTTCCATTTTTAATTTTTTGAGGAAACTCCATACTGCTTTCCACAGTGGCTGCCCCAGTCTGCATGCCCACCAGCAGTGCACTAGGTTCCCTTTCTCCACACCCTCGCCAGCACTGGTTTGTTGATTTGTTGATGGTGCCATTCTGGCAGGCATGGAGTGATAGCTCGTTGTGGTTTTAATTTGCATCTCTCTGATGATTAGTAACTTTGAACATCTTTTCATATTTCTATTGGCCATCTGTATGTCCTCTTTGGAGAAGTGTCTATTCAGATCCTTTGCCCAAATTTTAATTGGATTATTTGTTTGTTTTTGGTGTCTAGTTGTATAAGTTTTTAAAATAAATTTTGGATATTAACCTTTATCAGGTACATCATTGGTAAATATGTTCTCCCATTCAGTGGGTTGTCTTTTCATTTTGCTTATGGTATCCTTTGTGGTGCAAAAACTTTTTAGTTTGTTGTAGTCCTATTTGTTTATTTTTTTATTTGTTTCCCTTGCCCAAGGAGATATATCAGAAAAAAAAACCTTGCTATGAGAAATATCTGAGATTTTACTGCCTATGTTTTCTTCTAGGACTCATGGTTTTGAGTCCACCATTTAAATCTTTAATCCATTTTGAGTTTATTCATGTTTATGGTGTAAGTAGGTGGTCAAGTTTCATTTTTTTGCACATATTTGTCCAATTTTCTCAACACCATTTATTGAATAGACTGTCTTTACCCTCTGAGTTTGCCCAGAGAGCTACACCTTGGCTGTTAACTCCTCAGCAGGGAGTGAGCTCTGCAGGTTCCCAGGACAGGGAGTCCAGAGGGTGGGGCTACCTCATTCCCCTAGGCTGATGCAGTAAGGAGGGGAGTGCGCCACCCAAGAAAGATGCTGCCTGTGGTGTGGGAGAGGGACTCAGTACAGGAATAATGACTGCTCTCCCTTGAGCTCTCTTCCCAGGGCCACAAACCCTGGTCTCCTCATGTGATTCTAGTCCGCTCTGCCTTCCCTCCAGCAGAGCGTAGGGTGAGTGGCTGCAAGTGAGATGTTGTGTGTTGGCCGTTTAAGAGAGTGCCTGTGTCTCTAGCAGATGCCCGTCTCTCCCTGGTGGACAGAATCCTTGCTGATTTTCACAGTCAGATGTTATATGGGCACCTCTTCCCAGCTCTGGTGCTCTAGGCAGGGGAGGCTGGTGTGGGGTTGAAAACTTTTGAGGATGAGATATCCCTCAGACTATTAGCCACTTCCCCATGGGAGTGGAGCCAGTCCTTTCCCCAACTCTTCCCTTCCTGCCAGTCTCAACGTGACTTTTTCCATAAATTCTTGGTTACAAGACTTCTGTCCAGTTGATTGTTCTATATTTTAGTTGTAATTCCAGTTTGGTCCTGGGAAGTGGCCTTCTACCCACTCTGCTGCCAACTTAGATCACCTCCCCAATGACTAATTCTATTGTGAAGTTTTTAACCAGTGTCCCATATCAAAAGTTGTTTGCCATTTCTGTTCCTTCATACCATTTTGATTTCTTTTACATTATAATAATTTACATTATTGAGCTTATATTACATTATCTGCCTCATAGGTTCTTTTTGTTCATCTTTGACAGATATCACTTATTATTGACCTTTGTATCTACATTCCCCACCATTGCCTAACCCAAAATGTGTCCTTCAATAGAGTACATGCTGAATACATTATTCTCCAAAATCTTAAATCGTATTTTATATTCAAAGTGAGTTCGCTGAGTTGTAATTATTTTGCAATGCAGATGGATTATAATATCAGGTTAAATAAGGTTTATAACACCAGGTGAGGCATTACCAGTTTTCACTAATTACAATCCAGACAGCTGATGGTCATTAATCATAAAATCATTCTATAGAAATGTTAAATTCTGAAGTATGTTCTCTTGTGTGTGTGTGTGTGTATGCTAGACTGAATAATGATTCCAAAACATTCATGCTGTAATCCTTAGAACCTGTAAATATATTACCTTACATGTTAAAAAGGATTTTGCAGATGTGATTATGAATTTTGAGAAGGGGGGAGATTATCTTGGATTATCCAGGTAGGTCCAATGTAATCACAAGAGCTCTTATATAAGCAAGGAAAGAGGATCAGAGTCAGAAAAAAAGGACTTGTGGCTATGGAAGGTGAGGTTGGAAGTACCTTAAAGACAGGGGAAAAGGCCATGATCCAAGGAATACAGGAAGCTTCTAAGAACTGGAAAGAGCAAAGAAACAAATTATCCTCTGGAGCCTGAGGAAGTAACACAGCCCTTCAAGGACACTGATGCTAGGTAAAACCTATTTCAGATTTCATGGTACAAAATAATTTTTATTTTATTTTTTGTTTTTATTTGAGAGAAAGGGAGGGAGAAAGAAACATTTTTGCTTGACTCAAATTATATATTTAAAGATATTTTGTTTGTTAAAGGTTTTGCTCCTATAGCAATAAAAATATAAAAAATGTGGTAATATGCTACAAAAAATGAATACAGGGTGTTTCTCTAGTATTATGATATAGTTTTTATGTATATCAAGCTATGAATATAACTACAGTTGGAAAGACATAAATTGTGACTCATATCTCAGGTTTTTCAGATGGAAAATTACCATTGAAATATGAACTTTAGGTCATTCAAAATAGTCATAAGTCAAATGGAGTATTTGGCCTCTGTAGTTGTGATATTGACTCTTGAATAAAATGACAATTTTTAAAAAGCTTCTAGAATAATAAGGTTGAGCTCTACATTAATCATGACAAATAACTGGTCTTCATTTATTTTATTTATTGCCAGACAAATTACTAGAAATTACCTATGGATTAAATATAAATGCATAAAAGTATAGCCAGTTACTTAAGTTTAAATTGTTTGTTAATGAATTATCAATCAGATTACAACTTTTCCTATAGATTTCAGATATCAGATGGACAATTGGAATATTCACCTATGTTGCACAAAGAAATAATTCAAATGATATTTTCTCAAGCTTACAGTTTTAATAGAGTATGGGATGCATCTTAACAGGTCACCCATATTTTAGTTATCTCTATTTTTTGTTACTTACATTTCAGTCTATGTGTGATATTTCATATGGCATCAACAATTTATAAATACATTATTTTCTCTAAATCTATTCTTTAAAATTTTAAATGCATTTTATATTTTTATTGACTAATTGGCGATGCCTTTCTGAGCTTCTGTGCTGTCATACTTCCCACTCTGGAGATGAAATGACTTCTCTTTCGGAATATGTCTCTCACATGATGGTAACCCAGAAGTCCATCTATTACATCACTGGTGAGAGGAAAGAGCAGGTTGCCAACTCTCATTTTGTGTAGTGAGTGCAGAAGCAGGGCTTCGAGGTACCGTATATGATGGAACCTAGTGATGAGTACTGTGTGCATCAGCTCAAGGAATTTGATGGGTAGACCTTGATCTCAGTTATCAAGGAGGGCCTGAAGCTACCTGAGGATGGAGAGAAGAAAGTGGAAGAAAGCAAGGCCAAGTTTGAGAACCTCTGCAAGCTTGCAAAAGGTATCTTGGATAAGAAGGTTGAGAGCTGACAGTCTCCAATAGGCTTGTGTCTTCACCCTGCTGCATTGTGACTAGCACCTACAGATGGACAGCTAGCTTGGAGCTATCGTGAAAGCCCAGGCATTTTGGAATAACTCTCCAATGGGCTACATGATGTCCAAAAAGCACCTGGAGATCAACCCTGATCACCCCATTGTGGAGACAGTGGCAGAAGGCAGAAGCAAACAAGAATGACAAGGCTGTCAAGGACCTTGAGGTGTTGCTGTTTGAAACTATGCTGCTCTTTTCTGGCTTCTCACTTGAGGGTCCCCAGACCCACTCCAACCAAATCTACTATATGATCAAGCTAGGCCTAGGCACTAATGAAGATGAAGTGACAGCAGAAAAACCCAGTGCTGCTGTTCCTGGTGATCTCCCCCCATTGGGAGTTATAAGGATGCCTCTCACATGGAAAAAGTGATTAAAAGTTTCTTCCTGTAGACCTTGTGTCATCTGTGTAGTGTCTTCATGGCTCCCCTCATATTTGACATCAGGTTTGGATGTTGTGGATTGTGTTTTTTTGTGTGTTTATTTTTAAATTTTGTTCTGAAATTAAAGTACGCAAAATAAAGAAGATGCAGTTTTGAAAAAGTGAGTCACATATACATTAGTACCACATATCTAATAGTATCACAAAGACATTACTATCATTCATAATAGTATCACTTAGATACTATTAAATAGGGGGGAAAATCAATTGCCATAGTTAAAACAAATCAGTAGTGTAATCATATGGCAAGGTATACTGATTTTTAATAAAAAATATTTTTGTTCTCAGAACTAATACAACGTTTTACAAATAAAATATCATGTGTTTGCAGGTTAAAGCTTTTCAACAGCAGCATGTTATAGTTTATGGGTTTTACATACTAATGAGAAGTTTCTTAAGGATTATCCCCAGGGTAGAAATATGTATTTGTGCTTATGATTCAGAATGGAAAGTTTTTTTTAAAAAAAATGTAAATATTATGAAAACCATGTGTAAAAGATTTAGGAGAAAGAATGCATCTTTCCAAAAATCTTGGAACCAAATTATTGTGTTTTGACAGTTTTGGCTTCATTCACTGAAATTTCTTGCTCTCTTTTTCCCCATTTGTAAAAATTTCTGAAAATTACCTAAAAAATGGCCAGTGGCCAGTCAAACATTTCTACTTAAGGAGGGTTTTAAGGAGGTTGCCAACAACAATGAAAAAACTTGCTTTTAATTTTTATTTTTAATTTGTGGTAAATAAAATTTAAATCAAATACAGATTAAATCAAATACAGATTACTTCCAAAGTCATGTTTTATTACCCAGAACTGACAAAATTCCTCTCTAAACAGATGTATGATTTAAGAATCTAGCCAAGAGAGCAGATCACTGGATGCTACACTCCACCTCTCTATGAGGCTGAGGATTGGGGGAGGGAAGGAAGTTGTGCCAGTGGGAGAGCATGTAAGGACATCTGCATCTGAAAAAACAAATGTACTGCAACACTAAACTTCACCTCCCATGGAGAAAAGTCCTACCGCCATTTTCAAAAGGTGTAGGAAGAGTGGAAAGAGGTGTCACCCTCTTTCCCAGGGATAACCTTGACCCCACATTAGTCACCTGGGAGGTATAAACATGCCAATACCTAGGGCCCATCCTCAGATATTCTGACCAGTTTGTCCATGGTTGGCTCTGGCCATGTGTAATTTTAAGAAGCCACACCAATATTTATAATCTAAATTCAGGACTGGAAAAAACAATCCACTCCACACCAGCAGTGATGGTTAATTTTATATCAATTTGACAAGGCTAACGGAAGAACAGACAGCAGGTAAAGCATGATTTCTCCGCATGTCTATGAGGCTATTTATGGAAGAGATTCACATTTGAATCAGTAGGTTGAGTAAAGAAGAACACCCTCACACATGAGGGCAGGTATTATCCAATCTGTTCAAGGCCTATGTAGAACAGAAAGGTGGAGGAGGGCAAATGTGTTCTCTCTGCTTGAGCTGGGATATCCACCTTCTCCTGCACTCCGACGTTGGCTCCAGACTCATTCCAAGTCTTACACCATTGTCCCCCCAATTCTCATGTCTTCAGACTGAGAATGAATTACAACTCTGGCTTTCCTGGTTCTCCAGCACATATATATATTTCTAATTTAACATGTCGTATATTGGTTCTATTCTCTAGAGAACCATGACTAATATGCTTTTTCCACCAATAAGTAAATAAAATTCTGCTTTAGAAAGAGCTTTGTGGGTTTTACTATGAAGGGTTATGTATCTGGCATACTGCCTTTATTCCTGCCATTCCCAGGTTTTCCAAGCCATTCTTTAATGGCCTCAGCTACTCACATTATGAGGTCAACACCTACCACCCACACGCATTCTTTACCTTGGCTGTGCAGAATGTAGACATAAAATACACTAAAGTACTAGAGCAATAACCTTAATTAGCATCACGAAATAAAAATATTACATAGGAATTCAGTGACACAGTAATTCCTCCATCTTACTCTACTCTTTTAATTAATTAATTGGTTTGTGTCTATACAAGTTTTTAAATGTCACTTATATGTATAACCAGTTTGATAATTTCATGCTACCCACCTAAAAGAGGCACCATCATGCTTCACCTGGGAAGACTTCATATTTTCATCATTAGAGAATGGCTTCCAGCTTCAGACTGTCTTCAAATCTCAGCTCCAGGATTATTAGATGCGTTATCTTGGAGAACTTAGTCTATGTCAATGTGCACCAGTTTCTTTATTTTTAAAATAATGCTACCTATAATTATAGGGTTGTTAAGTTAATATCCATCAGCACTGAGAACAGTGCCTGCCACACACTCAACTCCAAATACAATTTAGCTGTAATACCTAGACTTTTTCCAAAGACCAGTGTCCTCTCTGGGTTATGTCATGGCAACATATTTCAACATTCTGAGGTTTTCTCATAATTACATGGACATTTCTAATCTTAAGAGGTTGCGCCTCAAGGAGAGGGAAAGCTGGAACTTGGGATTTTATCTCTATGCCTTATCTCTGTCTTTTATTCTAATCCCACAAACTCTTGGGGCTAGAAGGGATGGCCAGTGCTCCCTCATCAAGAACCCATCTTGAGTTCTCACTATTATATGGGTTAAAGTTTAAGTCCATTATAACTGCCTGTTGATATTAAGGGGAGCTTAAGAAATTGAGTTCAAAAATTTCTTTTGCAACAATATCTTTCTTTTAAAATATTCCCTTGGTACAGACTCACAAATATGTTTCTGTGTCTTTGCATTTGTGTTCTATCAACCCCAAAGCTCCCTGAGTTAAGAGTAAGAAAAGTCATGAATGATTGTTCTTTGACTTTTTAATAAAGGCAGCAGCTTTGACCATTGACAAGCTTCATGCTAAACACAGCTTTTCATGAAGAGCAGTAATCAGTTCATTACAGCCCTAACATTTCTAGGAATGGATTAGTCTTACAAAGATTCAGCTGCTAACATTTTGTCATTGTAATAGTCTTATGTTTAATAAAAAGCCGTTATTGGGATTTACTACTCAAGATGCAGGGAAGCAAGAAAGCAAGGAAGAGAAGATTTCATTTTAACCTTAGAGAGAAAAAAGTAGAGTCAAAATTCTAATTCTGGCTCAGCCACTAATCATATAAGCAATTTCCTAAAATCACTGTATGAAATGATAATAATATAACTAATACTTGAGACTTCTTGAGAGTGAAATGGGGTACTGCATTCAACATTCTTGTCACGGTAGATAATACATTGTGAGTGCTCAGTAACTGGTAGCAATAGAGCAATAATTATTTTAACAGTCATTAGTAGTAATATGATAATTACTTTTAGGAAGAGAATATAGCCACCAACAGGAAGGGAAAATTGGTTATAATTTACTTTTCCTATCTAATTTAGTAAAATAAGGTGTCACTAAAGCATTAGTTGCTCTTATTTTTAGAATAGACCACCTCTCATGTATTTATTGTCCACTGATAATTATCAAAGAATGTTTAAAAACTTGCAGTTGTATTTGATATTTTCATGTGTCACAAATCTTGGAAATAATCAGCAGCTATTCATTATTCTTAGATCACAATACTCTTTGACAACCCAGTAGGGTTTGTGACATCTCCAGGACAATACAAACATATAAGAAAGTATTATAGGAGCTTTTCAGAATTTCTGAAGCTTATCTGTATGCACATTAACAGTCTATAATCCATAAGCCAAGAAATCCCTGACTTTATGAATAGAAATGTTTCATAAAATGGTTTTGTTTTTATTTTGACTCTAATTTTCAGTATTATATAATTATGCAACCAAGTTATGCACATAATTCAGAAAAAGTCTGAAAATCACATAAGAAAAGGTCACAAAACGGTATCAGGCTTGTGTATGTGTGAATGTGTATGTGTTTGTGAGAGAGAGAGGGAGAGATGGAAGAAATACAGGGCAGCTTCATATGAAGTCGTTATTTTTCTTTAGTAATATATAATTTTTTAATTAATTGCATTTATTGAGGTGATTTTTAGCCTACTTTAAAGAATAAATTATGCACTAATCATAGTTTTTGAGAATGCTGGGTAATGTAAGTCGACCCTCCAAACTGAACATTCTATTATAATATTGCAGTGGGTTACTCATTCAGAAATATACAGATATATCAAGTGATTAAAAGAGCCAATATACAAAAAAATTTAGCAGTTTTTGGATGTAAAAATGGTCCATTTCAAAGCATGAGGGAAAGAAATGATACATTTAGCTGACCTCTGGGGGAAAATAAGTTGGATACCTAGCACACATCACTTGCCAAAATTTATGAGATGAGCTAGAAACTGTCAGTGCTAAGGTAACAGCACAACAGAACATATGTGAGTATATTATTTTGGATTAGGCATTACTTTCAGAGCAAGATCTTAAAGACGCAAACCATAAATCACAAACTGGTGGCAGCCAAGGCAGCAGCAACCAGGAAATCTATTTCGTTTGCTATTCAAAGAGGGGTTTTTAAATTATGCAACATTTAAACATTATAAAATTTCAAATACAAAGATAACCAGTTTCCTTGGAAAAACAACCAGACTATCTGGCAAAACTGGACTAATATTTCCGTAGTGCAACCATAAAGCAGAGCTGGGTTCAGGGGCCCCTGTTAGAAAAGGGCAATAGTTACCCAGTAAGTTCTATCAGTCACCTGCTGTGCTTCACTCCTTTTCTTTCCAGCCTGTACTCTGTATGCTTTTCAAATTGAGATCCTGCTAGAAATCACATTTAAAGAAAATATACATCAAACTAAAAGCAGCAAAAAAAAAAAAGAAGAAAAATCATTTCAAGATCTATGATGGCTTACTATCCTTCCTAAAGACAAATCTCAAATGAAATAGGAAATAAATATTTTATTACAAAAGTAATCCAAGGCAGAAATACAAATATCAATAAACATATAAAAACATATTCTAACTTATTAGTTTTTGAAGAAAAAATTTACAGTCACATTGTTTTCAATTACCAGATTGGCAAAAATTAAAAATAGGATTTTGTGGAATGTTCTTAGGTAATATACATAAGCTTTTCACAAAACTGACTATAGTAAATGGCTTAGACAATACTAATTACCAACTTTGTTATTGCCATTAGAGTTGATGGGGTTTGTGTGTGTGTGTGTGTGTGTGTTTGCTTTGCCATACACCTCTGCTTGTATCCTGTTAGACTCAGTATATTCCAATAGTTTCCATCTTGACCAATGTGGAAAAAGAGAGGCCTTGTTTAGCCAATAGAACAGAGGAAAGATTGAAAAGTATATCAATGCCAAGGTTGCTCCCATGTTCGGTGCTATCACTCCCCATCCATAAAACAATCAAAGGTGGAACTGAGTTACATGTTCATACTTTGTAATGCTGAGTAGGGTAAATAAGATGAATTGACAACGCCTATCTTATCTGGATTGATGAAAATATTATATAACTTTGCTCTTAATGAATGCTGCTTATGTTTTTTCAAACAAAGTAAACCTTGTACTATCCTTGAACCACAATTATGTTTGAGATAAAGGAAACAGGCTGTTATCTCTTTGTCAGCCAAACACTTGTAAATCTGCTGCTCCAAGTTTTGACAGACTTTAAATACTTATTGATCTTAAAAGAGCATGAAAACTTCCAAATGTTGGCCAGTAGACACAGTTTTTGTAAGAAATGTAAACTTCAAATAGTATCTGAAAAAAATAAGCACTTTCATAACCTTACTCCTCCCACTTTATTTCTTACATAACCACATTATTTTATTTTTTATTTCAGGGGAGGCAGTCACAGATCAGTTGCATATTTTTCATGCCTTTTTTACTTGGGTAGTGTCCAGTCTCACTTATTCCATTATCTAATAAACAATTACTCTGTGCCCAGCATATATCCAGCTCTGGGGCTATGGCTGTAGTAAGGTAGGCACGGTTTGTGTCTGAAAATCCTCAAGTCACTAGGCAATAATTACATGATGAAATGGTTGCTTTGATAGAGTTAATTTAATGTGGCTTATCCTGGAAGTGCTTATCCGGCATCATGAATGGGGACCACTGAAGTTGTCCAGGGGAGAGAGAGAAGAGATAAGCTTTACATTCACTAAATAGATTGGAGAAAGACTAAGCAAAGTATTCTTGTAATAAAATAATTAAGGAGACAGATGATGAAAGACTAAACTAAAAAGATGTTCGGTGGTATTTGAAAGATAAGACTGACATGTTATATATGATGAGTTAAGATGGACAAGTAAAGAAAAGTGAGGTTCTGAGAATGAGTCCAGGTTTCTAACTTAATCAAATAGGTAAAATATGGTTTCTCTCCCTGAAATTAAAAAAAAAATTTTTTTTCTGGGAACATATGGAGTTTGAGGGTTGGTGAGATGAAGTTGCCAACTTACTTTTAGGTCTATAAGAGAGATTCAGGAGAATGTGGGCTAAAATACATGGATTCAAGAAAGTAAATGATAAGTAAAAAAATGAAAAGCTCTCAAGCAGGGTAGTATCTTGAGAAGTTGAAGTTCTTTGTGTGAGTGGAAAAGAGAGTTTGAAGATACAGAAGAGAAGGGTTAAACTCAGGAATTAAAGAATTAAGGTCATTAGAAAGCTGGACAAAGTATCCATGTCACAGGTAGGGGACATAGTGACCTTGAGAGTAGAAGAACACTTCTTGTCATGGATGGGAAGGAAAAACAGATGTTTGTAAGGTGATGTCAGCATGGCTTTCTGTACTTGCCAACATCAGTATTCAGGCTTGCAGATTTGTTTAAACAATTTACATTAGAACTTCAGATCATTACTTCAAAATTTATTTTCCATAGCATACTAACTTTCAATACATTTGGTGTAGGTAGAGTCTGATTGATTCGTTCATTCTTGTTAGAAATTATCTTTTCTAGCACAACTATAAAATGTTTTAAATAAGCTTTAAAGACATAGAGCCTTCTTTGGCAGTTAATTAACATAAAATTATTATAAATGTTATCAATGTTACTTTTAATCATAAGTATCTGATATCATGTTCACAGAAGAAACAACACATATTGAAAATAAATCTCCTAAATGACAATTTTCAAGGCATACTCTGTTCCTTAATTATTTTTTGCTTGCCTCTAATTACTTCTTTGCTTAGTCACTTAGAATATCTTAATTGGAATATTAAAAAGCTTGGAAAATTTAAAAGCTTACATTTGGACAAAGTAGGAAAGATAAAAAGTTAATCACAGGAATTTTGATTATACAAATGAAAGACAACATAATTATAGCTCTTGTTTGTAGTTTATCATCACTCTACTTCCATTCGGTTTATAGTATTTATTGAATCTATGTAGCCTCTTATTCATTCTCCATGGTACACGCACTACAAATCGTTATTGTCAAGTCCATTTCAACTCTTCAGGTGTAGGGCATGAAAAATAAACCTTTAAAAGTTTTACTTCAAAGCATAATGTTGGTGTTTTTGTGACTTTTAACAATGTACCTTAGTAAATGACTGACTCTAGCAAGAATTTATAAATATTAACAATTAGTATTATTAGCATCGTTATATTTTTATTATTTTAGAAGATTGGTCGTATGATCTGGGACTTATTACAGGGTTAGAAGCAGAGGCACATTTATGATCAGAAAACTACACTCAGTGATATTTAGGAAAGTATTAAACTGAAAATGTTCCATCCTTTTCTTTCCTTTTTTGGGTGCAAGTGGTCAAAAAAGCAGAGCACTGCTTCTGGAAACATTGGGGGTGTGTGTGGGGGAGGGGGAATCACAAGCTATAAAGCAGAAGTAAAAATTAGTTTAGAGTACATAGAGCCAGAATGTTTTCTGATTTTTGCATTTGTGAGTGTGTGTTTCTTCTTTAAAAAAAATTTTTTTTTAACTACGCTCGGTAAGAAAAACATCAGAAAAGAAAACCATGCTTATACTTTTTTTTTTTTTCTTTTTGCTGGCCCAACAGGATCAAGGTTAAAACACTGCCAAGAATATCCTAAGACAGACTGTTCTTATAACAATTCCAGTTGACTTTTTCAGACTTAAAAAGTTTGGGTGGTTTGGCTAAGAGTCAACCAAGAATCAAACATCTTAAATATTTATTCACTCTGAACTTTTGAACCACTTCATGTTGTTTTTAAAATGCTACACTCTTACAACAGAAACCAATCTTTCCTTTTTCTTTATTAAGGTAAATATCATTATATAGCTTAATTTTTAGAACTAATTTCTTTCTCTTACATTAAACTGAGAGAGTATTGTGATTCTAAAACGTTCTGTACTAGTTTTAAAGTAAATTGAATTCATTAAGTTATTTTGATCAATGATTAGACTTCACTACTACATGCAAGTGTTCTTTCCTCAAGAAGCATATATTATAAAAGTTTGTGAAATTTATTATTTTGGTAATTAATTTCAACAAAGTAGTTTTATTTGTGATTCATTGAAAACATGAGAGTTCTAATTTTATATACAAACTAATTTTAGGGGGTAAAAAAAGTTTGGAATTTTTTATCCAAATTGTTGGCAATGATTTTATATATCATACTATAGTTGAGGCTACCTTATTAATTATTCTAATCATGATCCCCCAGGTCACAGCCTAGAATTTATAGATCAGAATCTGTAGGAGATGGAACCTGTTCCTTGGCATTTTTTAAAAGAATCACAAGTAAAATTGATGGGCACCCTTTTAGAGCAATAATTTTTAACTCAGACTAATATCATATCTGGATGGTACAGGGAGCACTAAAAACTATTTTTTACAAATATACAAGATAAAATTGAAACAAATATTTGTATATGCCTTAATGTGAAGGCAATTTATATAATAAAATAATATGTATTTCAAAATATAAATCTTAGGCAGTACTAAATGAGGTGACATACTATAGTAATCATGTCTTGCACTTACAATGAATATGTTTGAATTTGAGAAAAACAAAACAGTATTCACCTGAATGTTGACTTTAAAAGAATTCTTAATATTTTAAAATAAATATTAAGTATAAATTAAAAGTGATTGTAAATTTAAAACTTTAAAATACAGAGTGATATAGGTTTGCTATGTGGATTTAATCACCCAGAGTAGTATTGAGTTAATTTTCCAAAACAGTAATATTTTGTAAAGTTTTGAGTAAAATAAATAGCAAACTACTCTCAATATATAGAGTGACTATATTCTGGAGAATTGAAAAATATTAAAAAATACTTTTTGTTTTTCTCTAAAATGTTCTCTGATTATTATAAATATCTTTCATCTATATGAATGGGGGCATGTTGTCATTTGAAAGTCCTATGAGAAATGGGATAATTTTGTAGGAATACCTTGCGCATTGAAACTAATATACCTGGTATAGTATCACTAAATTGTAGGTTTATCCCTCCTATCATTTGTCTTACCTGAAATGACCCCACAAATTTCCAAAATGTCTCATGGAGCCAGTACCACCTACTTTGAGAACTCTACTTCTTTAAAGGTAATCTGGCTATGGATTTTCATGTACATTTTTTCCTAGTAACCAAGTAAAGTCAGTGTTTTCTCTGGCATCCTGAGGAAGCTTCTGCTAATTTGGGAAATGTCAAACCAGATGACTGACCTCCAGATTGCAAATTACCCTGACTTGACTCAATTGATACAATAGATGCTGTTGGAGTCGCACTCACAATTGCTGTGTATGTCAGCAGTGTCCTTCGTTCTGCTAGAGAGATTTCTCTAGAGCCACACACTTTACAGGCTGAAAATGACTTAGATTAGGCTGCTAGTGATCACCACTCATTCAATGACACTAGTGAATTGATGGATAGATATCCTAGCTTTCTTGAATCTTGGGTTCGATAATTGGGCATGTAGCAGAGGTTTCCCTCAAACTTGAACCTCAGTTACTCTCAGTGGTAACCTGGGAAATTAATAAAAGCACCTTTCATTAATTTTATTTCTTTTTCTATTATACTTTCTACTCCTTTATGGATCCTTCCTGCAATTAACTTATAATCAAATCTTTGTTTTGGCGTATGCATCTAGGCAACTCAGGTTAAAAGAGTTCATGGTGGATGGGATTCTGGAATTGGATCACTTACTGTTCAGATGTCAACAAGGACCCCCTTGCTGGTGGTAACTGGGATGATAATAATTCATAGCATCCTGTAAAATGCGGTCAATAACATGGATTAGGATAGAATACAGGTAGAATGTTAGCAGTGGTCCATGTAATAGCCTCAGTGCTTGAAAGAATGAGTGTGATGCTTATACAGATTGTGATTTGGTGGTTATTAACATCACAGACGTCCCAAGGAAGAAAGTAACAGACATAGATTAGCAAACCAAATAATTCAGAGTATAGTGTGAAACCCAGAAAGTGTCCTTGGCACTATTTTAGAAAACCCTTCCCTCCTGTAGCTTTGAGGCAAGAATGTGTTGAAAATCAGGGTCTTAATTGTAAGATGTGCTGACTACAAAGGAAGCTGACTTTACAGCTGTTACAAATGTCTCATGTTGAAGCCTGAGCCCTCATGAAGAAGGAGTGAGAACCTGAGGGCAAGATATTTGGTAGAGATGCCAGAGAGCTTGAAACCTTTATATATCTTTGGACACTCTAAGGAGGCTAGGAAGAGTCCATCCTCTTACTAGAGGAGTTTAGGCTCATGCTTCTTGAAGATTATGAAAAGCCCTCACTGAGAAAATGATTCCTGGCCTCCTTTGATGAATCTCTATCTTCACTCACTGCCTCTGAACCAATAGGCATGGTCAAGTCCCACCAGAACACAAGTGGAAAAGTGCAGTTCCTGCTAAGGAAAGATTATGCAGCAAAGGACCTGCACGTCCTGGCTCATATGTACTGACAAGAATCTGAAGAACATGCTAGGGAATGGATTTTGAGGAAAGGTGAAATAAAGGCTGGTCGGAAATTGTTTGCTCATATAGGGACACTCACTCATCATTTAGAAAGTAATAATGCATTAAGAATACCGGACATACCCTAATATGTTTCAAGAAATTGTTCCTTAAAGCTCAGAAGCACCAAGTAAATGAGGCAGAGATGTCAGAACTGCTTAAGCAGAGTATTGAGGAAGCAGGCAAAAGACTCAGAAAAGGGAGCATGTTAAAATAGATTGATTATATAAGACCAGAAAAACCACCATCTTACAATGTAGTAGGAAGGCACAGGGAACAAGAGAAATAAGAATTAAGTTAATAGAATAACATTATCTTCATTGAGAAAGTCAGTAGCAGCTGTCCTCTGTACCCTCTTTATTTTAAAAACAATTTTAATGGAAATAAAATCAGAACTTTATCTATTTGTTGAGGTAACAATGTTAATGAATAGGTAGCTATTATTTAGGAATAAAATATTAAAATGTCAAAATTGTTCTAGAAACATTTTAATGTTTTAAACTGTTTTAAAATCTATATCAATGAACTATTATTTATTGCATCTAATAAAGCTAAGTGTTTTATTCAGATAGGTCAAAATAAATATTTTAAATAATGTAAGTCAATTCTCTAAAAATATATGATGAGTTAGGACATTTTTTAAAAAAATCAAAGCAGGCTCAGAAACAAACAAAAGAATTATAAATAAAATAGAATATTTTCCAAAATTTATTAAGCAAAGATAAGTTAATTTTTTGCAAAATAGATATTATAAATGTCCATATATCTATAGAACATTACACACTCAAAATACATTTTAAGATATTTAGATGACTTAAAGATATCAATAATGTTGTATACAATGGAGATTTTGATTTTTTAAATTAATCTAATAAGAATCTATTCATTACCTCTTCATCTGATCTTTTTTATTCAACAGAACCTGTTTACATTTATTACATGTTCACTATGTACCAAGTTCTTTGATAAATTTTACATTGATTTCCTTGTTGCTGTGTTTTTTTATTTGATCCTCATACTAACCCAATGATGTAAGCATTAGTATTATGGTGAAAAATTTAGAGACAAAATGAGGTTAAGAATGTGAAGAAATGTGCTTAAGGTCATATAGCTGGCTAGTGACCAAACTTGGAGTTGAATTTATGTAATCTGACTCCAGTGTCAGCACATCTATTTATTATTATGGCTATAAAAGCACATATTCAATGAGATAGTGGTTATGCATACACTGAGGACAGGACATTGTGCACAGCATGCATTTATAGGGTTGCCAGCAGTTGGAGCCAACTCAGTGGCACATAACACACACATGTTATACTTTCCAAATTACTGAAGTATACAAATTATTCAAACAAAAATTTTATATGGCTCGTATGCTAGATTTTTCAGCATTGTTTCAAATCACATAAATTTGACTTCCAGATTGAAACAATCAACCACAGGAGCCCAGAGGACCATTGGTACCACCCGGAGTCTTCCCTTTACTGTAGGCCTGTAATCGAAATGCATTAGGTACTCTTTCTCTTTTTGCTTTTTTACTTCTCAATTTTCATTACAGTAACTGCAGTTTGGACTTTATTGTTTCCCATCTGCTTTGTTTAACAAATTCCTACAGTTTCTTGCATCAATCATGCATATTAGAGCTGAAGTTGGAAAAATACCACTATCCCATGCCACCCTTATGCTTGAAAGTCCCGTGGGCCCATTGCAAGAGTCTGAAACAAGTGCCCACTTCTCAGCCTGCTGGGAGGGCCTGGAGACCTCCCTCAGTCTTATCCCCACTGAGTCCCAGGATGCCCTCTGCCAGGGCACTGGGGTCTGCTCCTTGCCTCTGCTATGGATTTGCTTAGGGCACTTTCCCAACTGGAATGTGCTTTCTTCTCTAAATGTATTAGATTTTACCCTTTCTTTAGACCTTGATTCAACCTTTCTCCAGAAAGATTCATTATTTAATGTTAAGCTATAAATTTTTTTTGTTAATTATGTTTACAATAACATTGTATTTCTATTATTTAAGGCAGATGATTACAGATTCCTACAAATGGAAGGAACCTAAGAGGTTATTTTTTTAAATATGTTTTTATTGATTTCAGAGAGAGGAAGGGAGAGGGAGAAAGAGAACTAGAAACATCATTGATGAGAAAGTCATTGATCAGCTGCCTCCTGCACGCCCCCTGCTGGGGACTTAGCCTAACCCTGGGCATGTGCCCTGACCTGGAATCGAACCTCCATCTCCTGAATCATAGGTCAATGTTCAACTGCTGGCCTGGCCCTAAGAGATTATTTACTTCTACATATGTTTAAGATACGGGAACTGAGGCACTCAGTGTAGCAATACTTAGATTTGTATTTTAATACATTGCTCTCATTTCCAGATACACACCTTCATTTTTTGGTTTCTGTGTGTTGGCTTTTTTTTGTTTGTTTTTTTATTCTCTGGGCAAATAATAGTTACCAAATAGTTATTTATTTATCAGTGCTTGAACAGCATAAACTTAAATTTTTTCCTTGGTTAGTGTACAGCATATTGGAGAGCTTATTAAATCACAGTTCGCTGGGTCTCCATCCCCAGAATTTTTGATTCTGGGGCAGAGTCTGAGAAGGTGGCTTTCAAACAAGTTCCCAGATGATGTTGAAGCTACTTATCAAGGACCATATTTTGAGACCTACTGGCCTAGGCTATTAACTGATAAATATAACGACCTGTCATAAAAAGCATAACACCTCTGTCCTCAGTATTTCTTTTCCTCTTTTTTTAAAAAAATTTAACATATATTGGCATAATATCAGGTGGAAACAATATAACACACTTGCATTCTATTATTTTGATTTTATATTACCTGACTCATTACATATAAAACATTGTATTTTTTATTTTGTAAATTACTAGATCAGTGGATATTCACCCATATGATGTGGATAATCCTGATAACTGAGGTGTTCTTTTTCATTACTTTGCAATGAAAAAAATGGTTTATTTGATTTTAATATAATTTTCCCTTCTTTGGTTAAAAAAAAAGAGAATGTGTAGATAAAGGTCATTTGTCAGAACCATTTACCAATTAGTTCTTCATTCCTCACCACTGAGAGAAAGCTGCGAATAGAAGGGGCTGTTATGCCTCTTAGACTTTCTCCGAGGTCCCGAAGCCAGTCACAGCAATGCAGAAATGAATGCCTGGGTAGAAATGGCCTCATGTCATATTAAGGAAATGATCTGCCCCAAGAATTTTTCATGGCTAATGGGCCAAATTAAAAAAAGTTCTTGTCGTCGCCTATTCTTATTAAAATTAATAAATTGGCATTGTTAGGTCCCTGTACATATCTAAAGAAAACCATTCATCTTCAGACAGCAAAGCTATTAGGCAAGTGACAAATATATGCATTCTAACACTATTCCTAGAAAAGCTGTATCTGGCATCTGTTATTTATGTTTATTTTTATTTTCTGTATATGTTCAGATTGCTTTAGATGTACCACTGTAAATATAACCAAAGTGTTTTATCTTAGTAGTACTGCCTGGAGTAAGCAGAGTTTGCCAAGGAAGCTGGCAAAATCAGAGCCTATATCTACACAAACACTGGGGTCTGACATTCATTTATCTGTACATTTCATATCTAACACATGCTTAGTCATAGAATAGGAAGAAAAAAATTAAAGAAAGTATAATAAAGTTATATATAGTATATACTTCAATTTCATTTTGAGGCATAGATATATTTGGTTATAAACTAGTGTGTTCCTTTCCTATCCCCACATTAACAAATTACTACAAGCTTAGTGCCTAGACCATACAAACTTACTCTATTACTTTAGAAGTTAGAATCCAAAATCAACCTCACTGCTCTGAAGCCCAGATATCAGCAGGGTGGTTTATCTTTGAGGCTCTAGAGGACAGTCCATTTCCTAGCTTTTATCAGCCTGCCTATTTTCCTTGGTTTATGGCCCCTTACTCTATTTTCAAAGCCATAAGAATAGCATCTTCAAATTTCTCTCCCCTCTTCTACTGTCTCCATTATCACATTACTTTCTATCTTTCTGTAGTGAAATCTTCTTTTGCCTCCTTCTTATAAGGGCACTTATGATTACATTTAGGGCCTGCCCATAGAATCCAGGATAATTAGGCATCTCAAGGTTTTCAATTTAAGCATTTCTGCAAAGCACTTTTTTCCGTATAAGGAAACATTCATTCACCAATTCCAGGGATTAAGACATGGATATATTTGGGGGCCATTATTCAGTTATGAGCAAAGTTGTTCAGTCAGCTTCTTTACTTTATTGCAGTTTCTGCTTATAAACTTGACTCTTCTATAGCCATCACTTTAGATTGGGAGATATGCCCTCTAACTAAACACAAACCCAGTAAATCAAAGAAAAGAAAACATATGCAAAATGTTGGACATATATCCGATGTTGGATATGAATGTATGGAAAAATATTTTAAAGGTTTCATCCTTAATTGTCTTTTTAGTTCATTGCCTTTAGTGGAGGGTATAAAAAATAAAAATACAGTGAAGAATTATGAGTCAATTTTCTCCAGCCACAAAATAAATTTGTTATGAGCATCCCAATTAGTAGCTAAAGATAAAATGCTCAGTATCTTCTTTTTATTCTTAATAATCAATTTTCCTGACTGTAATTATAATTTTATTTATCCTTCATAATGTTCTGTAATAGTACATGAAAATGTTATATATTGTGCTAAGTCAGAAAGGCTCTGTGCTAGTATAAAATACAGATAAGACTGGCAATCTAAAAAGACCACATTAATATACTAAATTCCTTCAGGATTTGAAATAGCATTAAACTTACATTCAAAGTATTAGTGAAGTTATCTCTAATGAGAAGACACATTTAAAAACAGCTTCTGTAAATTATATACCAACTGAGCATTTTTTTGGAAAGAGTTTCAAAGGAAAGGCACATAACTTATTAGTTGCTATTAACATTGAATATCTATCTATGAACTCTAAAGATACAACTGAAATGAATGAGAAAACAAGTACACACAGAAACATGTTTCTTGCATAAAGAAATGTATTTTGTATTTTAAGCCAACAGAACTATAATACTTTGTTTTATTACCTTTATTGATTTCAAGATTGCTAAGATATGGTCCATTATTGGAAACAGAATGGTGAAAAAGAGCACAGGCAAAAAAAGACAAAGTACAAAAGCTGGCTATTGTGTTCTACTGAATGAATAAGTATCAGTGCAGAATAATTTATTTTTCACTTTCATGTGAACAAAAGAAAATGTATTTCTTTGTTTGTTTTCTTATTTAGAATTACAAATTCCATAGTTAAGCATTGTTCTACTCTATTGGCAAACATTAATATCTTAAACTTTATAGGATGTGCCACTTGGTTTCATAGTGATTTAGGATTATTCTACAATAATTCTAGATAGAGCTAGCTGGTCACCAGATCCATTTCCTTTTAAATTATGAATGAAGGTGAGCTGTTCATATGACTCAGTTCAGCCAATGCAATGTGAGCAGAGCTATACCACTTTCCAGACTTCTACGTGGGATTCATTATGCACTTTCCTCTTTAGCTGGCTTTGTTACAGACGGGCAACATGGTCTTGAAGACCATATGTCCATGATGGCAGAGCAGCAAGACAGGAAGGACATGTGTTGTAACTTAGAGAAAAGTCATCCATCCAGTGATTAGGCCTTTAGAAAAGGGAGAAATAAGCTACTATCTTATTTGTTAAACCATCATATGCTTGTCACTGTGGCTCCTATTACAAGAAATAATTGTTTGCTTGAATTAAAAAATACTACACAAATAAGCATGTCTAACAGAAGTTAAGCTGAACCAATTAGTTATAAATTATACATCTGTCTTGAAAGAAATATAAAAGAATATTTCCTTTTTTATATAAAAATGATTGAGTTTAACAGACATAAATAACTTTCTGAGATCATGAACATCTAAAGTAATTTTGGACAATAAAAACCAGAGCAGGATAAAGAGAAAATGTAGAGACTAAAACTTTTTACAAGCTGCCAGATGTTTGTAATTATTTATTAAAACAATAAACCTGCCTCATAACTCTCTCAAACTGTTTGTATATTAAGCCCTAACAATGCTAGCCTGGGGTTATTAATTTAGAAAATCCACCACTCTGAACTAATTTCCTATCTCAAGTTAATATTATCAGAGTCTACCTGGCAGAGAAAAGGTCTCCTAATGTATAAACAGACGGACTATTCTAGCAGTCTTGATTCTTATTAGCCATGTTTCTAGCCAGGGACATAAGGTTTCTCAGCTTAATCTAAAGTGTATTTGAAATATTAGAAAACATTTATAAAAAAGCATTTTCAGAAAACAATAACATAGGATGTGCATTTCCTAGCACACACTGGAAATAAATGTAAAAGATCACAGCTAAGAATCAGTGGAGACTGATGAAAGTATCAGACATTGTAAACATGCAAATCCAGAAAAGGCATGCACAATGCATCCAGCTCCCCAGAAACCTGAGTCTGAATAAAGCTTTTGTAAAAATTTGAATTACAACAATACCAATTCTCTGGGGCTACTTCTAAGAGGAATAGATATAATATGGCATTGCTTTCAATTGCTCAAGTGAAAAAAATTGTTCTAGTGTCTAAGGGGTCTGCCATTTATCATTTCAGAGATGATAAAACCAATGAATATAAATAAATAAGCAAGAAAGGAAAAAAGGCTAACATAATTATATCTAAAGATAGAAGTTAATACAGTCTTCAACACATTTCCTAAAGATTTTACAAAGTACTGATTTAGCCTTTTGAAAGTTGCCATTAACAACTTCACTAGGGATATGCTAATCCCTCCGCCTGGCAGATGGAATGCTAATGCTTTGGCAATGGGGCAGGGAAGGATTCTCAAGAAATTGCTTGTTACTTCATTGTGATTTTGAAACATCCTCTTGAGAATAACTGTCATCATACTCCTTAATGTTACATTATAACTCATAGATTCTGACACTGTGATTTAGCTGAAGCAGCAGGTTATTAGCCAAACTGCTGTGAGTGCTTCATCTCTTGGAGAATTCCAAAATCGAGTTGATTAAGTAAATAAGCTATAGCATGAAGACAGATCCTATCCCTCTATTGATGATTGACTCTGTCTACAAACTATTTTTTGTTTTTAATCAAGATCAAATCATTCAATTTACCGTAATGAGTTGTATATATTTACGCAAATGATGGTTCTATGGCATAACTTTTTAAATCATTTATTGGCCAAGTATCAATGTCCAATGAGCTGATTATTCAGGAGAAGCAGCTGTTTTAATCATCTATCGGCTCTAATTAGTTGATATGTGTGACTGTGCTGGCTTCATACAATCTGAGCTCATTCTGGTTGCTCAATAATGAATTATGAATACTGGAAATAGCAACATGAAGAGGGCATTATTGGGGCAGCTGACTATTTGAGGAGATATTTTAGGTAAACTCTAAACTAGTCCCACTATGCATATGGACGGATAGGAAGGAAAGGACAAGAAAGCGTCCAGATTAATGGAGATAGACAGTGATATGTTGGAGTCAGCTCCTAACAGCTTATGAGAGCTAATTGTTAAATTTTCAGGAATTTTTTGAACCAGTTACTAAACACAGCCATTATTAAAAATAAATTGCATAAATTTACATTGAGATAATTATATTAAATTATAATAATACTCAAAAGTCATCCCTTCCTAATTATTTTACTATACTTATTACTCTCTTAGACTTATTGATGTCTATTATATCTCTAAGGCAGAAATGCTGCCTAATGGTGTCAACTCTGTGTGCACCTCTTCCCCATTCCACATTCAGTGATGACTCATGGATAGCTTGACATTGGCCATAGTGGGTGTGATGGAAATAAGCAAATGCTACAGTTTGCTATTTAGATATTTGAAGATATCATCATTCTGCTGCAAATCTACACATCTGTTTCAGTTGTCTACAAGCAACCATAGAATATACGTGCTAAATTCTAAGTTGGCAAACACATGGAAATTACTAGATTCATGAGAGTTATAACAATCACATTATATCATTAAACTTACGTAAATTATTGTGAAGGACATTTGGATAAGTGCATGTTTATTTGAATGCCTATCCTAGAGCTCTTCAATGAACTATAATTTTATGTATTAAATATTGAAGAAAAAAAAGATCCCTGGCTGGTTTTCTCAGTGATTAGAGCTTTGGTCCTCAGACTGAAGGGTTCTGTGCTCGATTCAGGCCAAGGGCACATACCTCAGTTGCAGGCTCAATCCCCGGCCTGGTTGGGGCTCATGCAGGAGGCAACCAATCGATGTGTCTCTCACATAGTGATGTCTCTCCCTTCCTTCCACTCTCTCTGAAAAGCAATAGAAAAATATCTTCGAGTGAGAACAACAACAACAAAAAAGTCCAATTAAAGGTAAAATTTGTGCTTGGAATACACATAAAACCAACTGTATTTCATAAACCATAGTAATAACAGCCTTGTTTTGTAATAATAAAATTTTCATTAAAATATTGCAGGGCCTGGTTGGGTTGCCTCAGTGGTTGAGCATTGGCCTAGGATCCAGTAGACCACGGTTCTATTCCTGGTTGGGACACATACCCTGGTTACAGGCTCAGTTGGGGGCGTGCAGGAGGCAGCTGATCAATGACAACTCTCTCATCGTTGATGTTTCTATCTTTCTCTCTCCCTCTCCCTTCCTCTCTCTGAAATCAATAAAGATATATTAAATATATATATATATATTGCAAGATAACTTAAATGGTAAAAACTGATAATATAGAAATATCATTTGGAGCAATACTTCTCTAACAGACACAGAGAAAAATTCTTCAAACTTTATTACTAGGCTACTTTTTTTTTCAAGAAAAAAAATTAATTATAGTTCTAAATTCTGTGCCCTGCTCCTGTACAAAAATCTAAATTTCATCACAATGCTCTTTTAATATTGTTCTAGAAAGTTTGATTTATTTTAGTATTATTCTGGTTGTAAGCCTCTTATCCTCTCTCTGTCTATAGCTGAGAAAGAGAGAGTGGTATTTGTGACCTGCTACTAAATTTAATTATCAGCCTGCTAGGCAGCACTGCACTCACTGTCCTTCCCTTGAAGTATAGAAAGCCCTGGTTAGGTTGGCCTACTCTATCACTCCAAGGAACTGTCACTTCCAACACTCCCCCGCCTTGCTCTTCTAAGAATAGACTGCTAGATCTTTTCTTAGCAACATTCCTTCTTTACTCTGTTTGGATCTCTTCAATTTCAAAATAATATTCAACTAACCTTGCCAATACTACGATGTTTATTTTCTCTAAGATAATTTGCACCTCAGTTAAAGATGGCCAATCAGGTGGCTGCTTTGCACACACAGAACTGTTCTCTCTTACCCTTTGTCTTTGGTTACTAACAATTTCTACATTGTTCAAATTCTTTGCCTTAGCTGTTATGTGAAGTAATTGGTGCATACTAGAATCTATTTTGAAGATATTTTAAGGGGTTCAGACTTCTTAAACATAAAAGAATATATGTAGTAGCCAGTTTTCAAACATTAAAAAGAAACATTGAATTCCAAAAAGTATTTTAGAAAAGGAATTTTAAAATACAGTTATTGTTTGTGGGTTTTTTGAAGTAATTATAATTATGTTGGGTATTAATAATAAATGAATTTACTCTAATTCAATTCATTGATAATGAAATATTATATCATCCCCTCTCCCCTCTTTTTGTTCTAACTTTACAAATTGCAACAGAGTCCACTCTTTACAGGAGACTGCATTGTTTCAGTGTAGTGTTATTTTGAAACCAGAGATAGGAATGCAAAACAAGTCTATTTAATATGGATTGTCAAAACAACATCTGGTTTTGACAGATTTTGCTTAAATTGCTGTTCAGCATCTGAAAATACTTAACTCTTAGTTCTTTTTTGTTTTCTTTACAAACATGAACTATGCTGCTAAGACTTATCATAAATAAATAAAATCCATCTTACTCTGGCCTTTTAAAATATGAATTAATCCAAAAACCCTTGAATGAAAGAAAAATAATTCTAGATCATACACCTACTACATAAGGATTTAAACCCTCTGGGTTCTAAATTTGGAAGTCTGCTGTTCTTTCTTGTTGGATAAATTTAGTTAAGAAATGTGCATGTGTTTGTGTATTAATTACTTATGTGCATATTAATTTTTATTCATTGGAAAGAAATGTCAGATAGATATTCTATTTCTGTATTATAGTTTTTCTGCTCAATACTCTTAATAAAACATGTTGCTCACTGACTGTGCTATAATCACTTAGAGTTCACAAAATTTGTATGCATTTAATTCTCTGAATCTATAAATTGATGGAGTAAATCAGTGGTGTCTCAGATGTTTTTCCCCCCTCATAGACAATAAAATAGATATAAATAGAACCACTGAATAATTGTTACTGGACAAGAACCAGGACCGAGGCAATTCTCCCTCAGCAATGTTTGGAATGTGTGGGTTCTTGACTTCGTGTAGGAAGATTTCACGGCATGAGGTGATTTGAGAGTATGTTTATTATAGCTGGGGACCGTTAAACAAAGGGAGGACTTAAGATAGTAGAGACAAGATCACAGCAACACTAGTGGGCCTAGACTGGGTGCCTAGAATTAGGAAAGAAAGTTACATTAACAGAAGTGAGCCATACTGGGCTGTGTGGACTCAGAAAAGGAAGTTACAGAGGCAAAAGTAGAGTCTGCTGCCACTGCCCTTTGCTCCCCTGGTTATAAGTCTCATGAGGACCCTTAGAGTTTAGGAGAAAAGAAAGCAAAAGCATGCACCCAAGCAGGCTATTAATTGCTCAACTTTATTTATCTTGCCTCAGTTTCCCTTATTCCACTTGCCAAGAAATTTTCCTAGCTTCTTATTCTGCATCAAAGTATTTAAATTACTTTGTTTTCACATACTACTCATCTTGGCTAAGAAATTTGGCTCCTTGTGGTCCAAACCCCAACATGGCTTAGCACCCCAGCAAAGCCTGTATTAACACTCCTGTGAGAAAACTGATGGTAGGAAGAATGGGTGTGGGGGGATGAGAGAACGCTCAGATAATTTTAGGAAAGACAGTATACTTGACTTGAAAAATAAGAGGTGGAGCTGGTAAGGTATACTGAGATGAGACATCCAAAATTATTTAGTTCATTGGATAGAGTTTGAACTTAATTTTGAATGAAATGTGGTTGGGTTAGAGAGGAAGAAAATACATGTGTCACACTGAGGGATACAATATTTGCACTTGTGCTTCTGGCAGATCACATGTTATCGAATCATATGGAGAAATATTAAGAGAAGAAAAGTATATCGTGATAGGTTGAGAAAGATGAGATGAGGATGTGAAATAAATAATATTGCAGGTTGGAGGCAAAACTGGAATTTAGTGTTGGCCTTAATGCCTGGGGAATTAGGATTGGGATTTCTTTTTTCTATTCTAATATCACGTTTTCTACTTTTTCTACCTATTACTAGGCTTGAGGTTCAAGGAAGGCTTAATAGCAGCCACACGCAAATGTGAACACCTGGCTGAAACGTCTGCCTCTAGTTCTCATTCATTATCATCACCCTGCTTGGACCCTGGGCAATGTGGAACCTCAAGAATGTCTTTCAGTTTCTCCCCATTGGCTCAAGGAATCATTCTCACTATTGCCCACCGGTGTCTCACAGCCATAGGTCCCATCCATTCCTGTCCTAGAATTTACTTTCCTGGCACACCTACCTTGGCTTCCAGGTTCCTAGCACTGGTGAGCACTACTGATAACTGATGGTTTGCTATTTGTCTCACTGAATACTTGAGTTATTCTTTCGGGAAAAACATTTTGGAAGCAAGTCCTCTGTTTTTCTTTGTGTCTAAAGAGGTCTACATATCCTTTTCATACTGACTGAGGCGGAAATGCTAGGTTCAAGGACTTGTTCCTCAGGGATTAGAAGACGACTGAATCTGTATTTAATGTATTTTAGTGTGCAGCTGTGACTGATGCTTCACGGATATTTTTTCCTATGGATAATTTTAGAGTTCTAAGTTTTATCAGGATTGACTTAGGTGGAAATTTTTTGAGGGATTAATCTTACCTTACATCCTGTGTGGGCTTTTAATTCAAAGGTTTATGTCTTTAATCAACTTCAGATATTTTTTTATTTTATATATTTTATTTTGCCATTTCTCCTTTGTATATTTTAATTCTATCCCTTCATGGCGTTCATTAAGTGAACTTTTAAACCTGTCCAACTATCCATGTGACCTGGTTTTGCTGTATGTTCACCTGTTCTTTTACATATATTTTGAGAGCATATCTCAGTTAATTCTTAGAAATCATTAAAATTTTTTCAGCATGAATAAGACTAGTAATTCGAGTTTAGAAATCATCTGTAAGTATGGAGCCCCCAACTTTAAAATTATCACTTGCATTGTAGTATTCTTGGTCATAGTCAACAAAATATACTTTCCCTGCCACAGAGGATGTGGTGTAGTGATATATTAATTACCATCATATACTTTATAAGAAAGTATGAATTTCTTATTATATTTGTAAATGTCTCCTTTCTTCTTCCTCCAAACAAATCAAGGCCCAATCATTTTTGTATCATATTTATTCTTTTCATAATTACATAATTCATTAGGAATATCATACATCTTTTAAATTTTCTTTTTGTATGTTAAGAAATGTGATATATATTTTTAATTTAAGATTCCAATATGCAGATATTTTTCTTTGAAATATTAAATATATTTGAAGTAAAATGTAGTCCATTGGAAAACTTACCTTACCTAAGCTAAGAAATCTTAATGACCATGCAAAATCAATTAAATTGTCTACACCCTATGAAATAAACACATTATAAGTGCAAATGATAAATTCCAACCATTAGTGATAAGCACAATAAATACAACAATGAAACTCATTAAACAATAATTATAAGATATCTCAGCCTGAGATCTTCCTTTAAAGAAGTAGAAAGTCAAAGGGAAATTAAATATGTTTTACCTGAAAAGTCAATTGTTTATTTCAAACCCAACACTTTTATGGCTATAGGAAATCCCAAGGGTTGTTCTGAATTAAAAGTAGAACCAATTAAAACATTTCAGCATAGCATGTTTTTGTATGGGCTATGATATATAAATGCATGTTTTTCATATAGACAGGAGGTCCTATGTGTAAGCCGCTTAACAGGTGGACATTGGAACCCTTAGCAAAGAGAATTAGCTATTTCATCTCCCTAAAAAAGAAAGGAATTATTTAAAAACACTATCAAATGATATCTTACTAAAGGAAGGCATCATAATCAGGTTCCAGCTGCAAGGACAATTTACTTATCCTAGTCCACATTATATGTCCTTCACAAAAGTCTTTAACATCAATATCCATTAGAGACATACAATAAGAGTAGCTCTGTTTACCAATATCTCAAAATCTTTAACTTTAGGATAACCTGAGGCATTAGAAAAAGTGTAAGAGAAAGAGAAAAGTCAAATAAACCTTCAAGATTTGTTTTTTTAAATTATTCTAATATTAACAGGAAATGTAAAATAATTTGTATTTTGCAGAATTAAAAATGTTCTATAATTTTAGCAATAATGTGAAATTGGTTAGAAAAATTAATTTTAATAGATGGTACTAGGTAAAGGGAGGCTGTATCAATCAGAATCTAGTCAGGAAACAGGACTTACACCATTCATTTTAATTGAGATGATTTAATTCAAAAATTTAATTAACAGCTATATCTCAATGTGTATTAGAATTCTTTAAAGAAACAGAACCAATGTTCATAGATAAATAGATCTTTATAGATATAATAATATATGTTTATATTACATACATGTATAAAGAGATTTATTATGAAGAAGTGGCCTACATGATTATGGAATGCTTAGAAGTCTCCCAACATCTGCTGTCTGCAAGCTGGAAGCTCAGGAGAGCCCTTGCTATAGTTCCAGTCTCAGTACAAAGGCTTGTGAACCAGAACTTTCTTTCATTGGTATAAGTTCCAGTGGGGTGCGAAAAACTCATGTTCCACCTTGAAAACAGGCAGAGAGAGTAAATTCCCCTTACCTCACCTCTTGTTCTATTCGTGCCATTAACAGATTAGGGAGCACAACAGATTTACTCAGTCTACCCATTTAAATCTTAATCTCATCCAGAAACACCCTCACAGACGTACCCAGAGTAATATTTAACTAAATATCTGGGCACTGGTGGTACAGAAGAGTTGACACATAAAAAAAACCTTCACACAATGAATATTCTTATACCTCTCATAACTTTTATGAGGGATCACAAGCTTGTAAATGCAAGGCAGACATTTACATAACAATAGTTTCTAAAAACTGATCTGTGTGTATGTTTATCCAACTAGCTGTTTGATAGATATTTTCAAATAAATTGATGACTATTACTTTGCTCTCCTTAGATTTATTTTTATACTGAGAAGTTTCAACACAAGGGTTGCTAAATCACTGAAAATAAATGAACTGTAGGGCCTCTGAAGTATCTGTCTCCCTGGCTTTGTGATCCTATAGAAAACCTTATCAATAGATGTTTATCTTAAATATTTGGTAAATGACCATTTGGGGTAACTTTTGTGAATAGTAAAAAATTTAAATTTCATCAAATGTTTAATTTCAACAAATTTATTTTTCAATAATATTATAAATGTTTTTCAAAATTCTGAAACTCTTCAGTTACAGTTTTATCTTCCTTATACATACTAAGACATAATTTTCATCTTATAATGTCAATATCATTTTCACTACCAAAACAAGTGCCGTCAACAATCATATTTTTTTAAATTCTACAAAAATTTTGGAGGATGATACAGTAGCAAATAGTTATTAGTACCTTAGAAAGTGAATTATTGTGACACTAGGCCTGTCACACTTGCAGTGACTCTTTTCCTACCAACTAAATAGGAACAATTAATACTTTTGCCTGTAAATGGAATGTTAAAATAAATCACATGCTGTGAAAAGTGTCCACTTGTGTAGAATTGTTGTGTATGTTCTATTCAAAACTAATTTATTAAAATTAAAAATAAAAATATTCTGTTGTCCTTGAACACCTACAATATAATGCATGTTTTTGTAGTGAAGCATTAAAGTCTCATTAGCTATTATTATTAAATGCACCAGTCCTCACACCACTAAGCAAGTGTCAAGTATAGTGGAGGAGTTGTGTTTCTGCCAAACTTATTTTTTCCCATAATTGTTACTAATCCACATTTTATTAACAAATGGCTATTCCTTTTGAAGGACAATAAGCATTTCAGATACATTTGTGAAGGTTCCAGAAAGATGCAAAAGGAAGCATAAAACAGTCATTTCTATTTCACTGTTCAGGTGTGTTGAATAGCTGAGATGAACAGGAACTGCTAGCGCAGACTTTTCCTAAGTCAGATAACAGTTTTATTTCTTTCCCTTAGTCATGCAAGGCTGGCATATTTATTTTTCTATTGCAGTAGTGGGCTGCATTTGCATTTTCTATCACTTTAAGATTGAGCTTACCTTTTGCAGACCTCTGAAAGAAGAGGTAGAGATTTGATCTGACATCTGAAAAGATTAACTTCTAGACAGTGTCCGTCTGCCTGGATGAGGTAAACCTACCCTGCTCTGCAGTTAGAAATAACCTTCCAGTCGCCTTGTAAGCGTTTACTATTGTGACTAAAATTGAATAATATCAAACAAAGACTTCTGAGAGTGACGTTGCATAGGTAATAATGGTATGTATTTAAATGTCAAACCCCAAATTAACCATTTTATTGTAAAATAGAGAATAAACCTGGCACACAGGAGAAGATTTACCTACCCTTCCTGAAGCTGATTTGGAAAGGAATATCCATCGCGTGACCATATGTCCTGGTTTTCCTGGGGCACTTTGAGCTAATTCTGATATTCCAATGTAAATATTAATAGTGTCCCCTCTTACAAAAGTATTCCAGCATGGATGATAAAATCTATTTTTGAACTGTATTAAGGACACAGACCCACACATCCTATCTCTCCATTCCCTGCGTCTCACAGCATTTTCAATAATCAACATCCCTCAAAGATGTTCTCTTTAGATAAATTAAAAGTAACCCCATCACAAAGATTTTGGTTATGATTTGTGTTTGATATCCCTCCTATGTGCTTCCATAGCAACTAGCATTCCCTATAATTTATTAACAGAAGATTGTAATTGCCCGTTCAGTTACCTCTCTCCTACAATAAAATCTGAATCCCGTGATAGCATCAGGAGTACTCTTATCACAAGCATCTGGCACAAAGAACTGATGTAGGATGAGATCTCAGTGAATGCTTGATGAAATATGAGTGAAGCAAATTGTATTTGGAGTCAGACATGTAATGTTTTTTTTACCTCATGGTTATACAGGTTACTAAGCCCCTATATTCACTAGATACTGATTCTCTTCAAGTAAATCTTTGCCTCATGCTCAAAAAAAGTCAATTGACTTTGAAATATTTGTGCTATTTGTTTACTCTGTACTGTTAGATATAGTTATTGAAGTACTGAGTTTCAAAACAGGTTTCTAAATATGCATACATAACAAGTCATTTTCCATTTTTTCAAGATAATCACCTAGCTTCTTAAATGCCTTTAACTTAGAATGAGGGGAAAATCTGATTTAAAATATTCACTCATTACATTCAATTGCCAAAGGTGATTATTACAATGTACATTTAAAATTAGATTTATTTCATTTGTATTTAAAAGAAAGCTGTGCTTACTACTATTTGCCATGCAATTATGAGCTCTATATACATATATGTCAGAGCAAAGTGTGGCATGGGCAGAATTTCAGCCAGACACTAATAATATTACTATTTAAACAAGCAAAACTTTTATGTGAAAATAAGTCTTCAAAACACATTGAGGAATAAAATAAGCTAGTTTAATGCTGTTATAAGACATAGTTGGAAATCGAAAATTGCACCTTATTGAATTAAAAAAAAATCACATGATTTAAAGATTAAGGTAACATATTTTCATTTCTGTCTTTGTTTTATTAGCTTGAAAACCCTTCAAAGTAGCCAGGCTTTTCCAGAACATAATATGAACATCACAATGTTATTGATTTCTTCTAGGTCTATAAAACAACTACTGACCAATTTTGAAATAAAGCTCTAATGCTACATGATTCACTTGCAACTTCTCAAGTCAGTAAATCTTTTACATGGTACTCAATCATACTGCAACACAAGGGCACTGGAGCCATGTTAGCGTGTGTGTGTGTGTGTGTGTGTGTGTGTGTGTGTGTGTGTGTGTGTGTGTGTTGTTTGTTTCATAACAGGGCTCTGGGCTCTCTCAATTCAGGTGAGGTTTCTATTGCAGAACTGAAAGCTTAAGCAGGTTAGAAAAATCTTGATTGTTGTCTTTAGTAAAAGTCTACATTAAAGGTTAAAAACTTTGGGCTGAGGGTAACTCCCTGATTGTTTATTTTTTAGTTATTTCAATTGATGCTAACATTTAAATATAAGAAGACTCCCCATAAAGGAACTGGATTTGGATTTCAGAAAATCCAGCAACACTAGGCCAATATTCATAGGATGTATCTGGCTGGAACTGATCAGCTGCCCTATTAGCTGATAGAAAATCACAGTTCCCTCTGGGCCTACTTTAGTGACATGTGCTGCATATACCTGTAGGCATTTGAGGTTGCCAACCTTGGCCTTAGTTGAAAGTATTAGTTCTGTGTTTCACAAGGGAATGTTTACTTTGGAGAAAGAAAGGAGCAGAGTTTTTTCCCAAACCCAGGAAGGAGATTGTTTTTGATTTCTGGACATAGTGGGATTCCTATACCACTCACCAATTGTGTCCCAGGTGGGGGTCCCACATTTAACAAAAATGCAGGATATCTAGTTAAATTTCAACTTCTGATTTAAAAATAAATATTTTTAGATATAAACATACTATATAATATTTTAAACATAAACTAAAAACAAAATTATGCTGTTTATCTGAAATTCAAATTGACCTTGGCATTCTGGATCAGCCCTGAAGGCCTTTCCCTAAGAGACTGTCAAGTTCTCAGAAAAAAAATGGCTACATCATACCCCCGGAAAGATAGGACTTCAGGTACTGAAATTTTCCACACTGACATTCTTGTTCCAGAAAGGGCTTAATCATGTGTCTTCAAAGGACAATGTAAACTTGGGAAATGAAGCCCTGATCGGTAATGATGATCTGAATGAATAAGGAAGGGAACTTGCCACATTTTTCAGGTGCTTCTCTAGAAAAAAGATCCTCTGCTGCTCTGTCCAAGATAATATGATTGAATTTCCTGTGCAGGAGGATGTGTCTCACTCAAATTTAATTAGATGGAAAAAATAAACAAAGATAGCATTTTTTTGTATATTTGAGTGTGTAGGTCAAGAGATATATCTGATGCAGGAAAATCTTATCCAAAGGTACCTTTTCTGTAAAATTATCACAATTTCACTACACGATCAACTTGCTGTACTCCATAGAAACAGGTATTGTTCAACATACTGTTTCAAATTTTGATGTGACACTACCTAAAAGTTTTATTTCAGTACCTCAAACCAGTGACTATGTCATATCCCATCCATTAGTCACAGAGAAACAATAATTCTGCCACTTAGAAAAAATCTTACTGACAGCAAAACTGTATGCTTATTCAAAATGAAACTCACCAGGTTAGACAAATAAAATATAAAGCATATAAAAATATATATAAATGAATGTATTGAAGTAGAACAAAGAAATGGTACAAAGTCATACCTCATTGTAGTTCAAAGCAATGACAAACTAACACTCTTTAATCATTTGTCACTGCTAGAAAAAGAAAATCTATAACATTGTCAGATGAGATAATGCTTCCACGTACGCCATGCTTCCTCAGTAGGTACAGATACACCCTCGTTATAAGTGATGAGTACCTTCAAATAAGGAATTATACACAATCAGGACACATTAAAACATCCATATAATGGGATTTCATCTATAAGCAAAGAGTTGGCCTATGAATGGGAAAGATGAATTAAGAGGTATTGCAAAATGGGTAATGTCTCTGAATTTAGTCCCTAGGACATAAATGGCTGACAAATCACAGCCTTGCTTTGAAGAGTAGGTATGTTCTTGGAGCAAATAATGTAAGTGGATTTTATGTATCTATAAATGGAGTATTATATATTAAACATTTAAAATATGTATATACAAAAGGAACATAATATTTAAAGGGATCTATAAAGCCTGTGATCAATCTTTTAAAAATAATTAGCAATGATGTGTTTTACAATATTTTCTCAATTCTAAGTTGCACTTTTTTTTTACATTTAACATTTCAGATATCATGGTAGTCTTTGTGTGTGTGTGTGTGTGTGTGTGTGTATGGATTAAATTTAAATTTAGAGTTTGAATTTCTGTATAAGAGCCAATATTTATTGTTATCTCCTAAAGATAGGAATATTCATTGAGTGAGTCTTTGTCTCAGGCTGGTCTGGAAGCCAACATGCCAGCACAGTGTCTGGCTTTCACCTAGAGAACACAAAATTGGAAGCCTAGATCACAGCATCTTCAGGGAAGTAGGAGAAAAAGTCTATATTCTGATTCCATTTTTGACATGATTTTTTTCCTATCTAAGGTAGCCAAGTTCAGATAAATTTTTACACATACCCTATCAAAGAATGACTAGGAATAGTCAGCCAAATATGACCTATAAAATCCCTAAAATTAATAGGAGCTAACAGTTTTGAAGATTTGTTAACCTTCTATTCCCTTACAGCTATAAAGTTTGAATGTAGGCACTCCTGAAATTATCCATGATAAATATTACCAGAGGTGATATTTCTCCTAGAAATATTTCAGGGGTAGATTGTGGTGCCAAAGCTCTTCCACACAGGGTGGGCAATATTGCAGTTACCAGAAGCAATACAATGAAAGAGAAGGTACTCTGCTATACGCCGGTGCCATCTCAAGAGCTCAAATAGAAAAAGCAAAATGCTAGTCAAATATGAAATCAAGCACATTTAAAATTTTTTGACTGATGTTTGATAAAGGAGAAGGAAATGGTTTTTGAAGATGGTACTGTTATAGCGAAGTGAACTGTGGCAATTTTAGGAGATATTGTTATAAATGTAAGAGGGAGGCCCCAACATAAGAAGACGATATCAATGTCTTTCTTCTTAAACAGAAGAGGACTGGAAGCTAAGCTGGAATCAGCATGAACTGAAGAATTCTGCTTGCAGCTTGGGCAGAGAAAGTTCACATCGTGTCCATGTTTAATGTAATCAGTAGCCCCTTCTTTGTAAATTAAAAATAAATCCCCTTTGCCTACTAATGTTTAAAAAGAAGAGAATGTACACCCTATCTTTCTAAAATGTAATTAGTCTTCCTGTATGTTTGTTTCAACATCTTGTCCCTAGAAACATGGAAATGAAGGGGGAGAGTTGTCCTGCTCCATTGATCCAGTTGGTAACAATTTGAAAGTAAGTTCTTAACTAATTAAATCGGCCCCCAGCACCAAGTAAATTTAAACTGTGAAATCCCTCTACTAATTTCAAGTCCTTTTAAATTTTATAGCTCCAAAGAAGTTTTAAAAGCTTAAAAAACAATGAAGACTTTTGAAGAATCATTATTTAGAAGTGGGATATATTTTAAAATTCCAGTACTAAACATGAAGAGGCACTGAAATAAAAATCAAGAGACTAGTTTTGCAGGCCTCAGATTTACACAGCTTAGAGAGCTTGATAAGTGTGACTCTAAATGGGAATTTTATGACTGTTTCTCAGAAGAGTGTCCCTCCATGATACTCCTCGCTGGGGAAAATGGCATGACACAATAGTTTGGACGCTATGATACATTTTATAGACCTGACTGTAAGGAAACCTGCTAATAACATTTATGTTGAACATGGCTTCTCCAAGTATGTTTAATCTATATATTTTTATATGTATAAATTAATTCTAAGCATTAGTAGACTTAATCAATCCCTGCTTTCTGGGAAAATATATTTTGTTGGTGTCAAGGACACAGTTCTTTCTGGTTTTACTTCTTCAGCAGCAGTCTCATTAGCTGGATCATCCTCCTCTTCCTCAGCTATAAAAATGGATCACCCCTCATCATCCTCAGGTGATCTCAAAGAGTTCTATACATTAAATAGCATCTATTAAAAACATGAGACCTACATTTATATAGCCAGTGCCCAAAATTCTCCTACTCAAGATTGAAATGTTTAATAGACACTTCAATCGATAGCTACACTGAAAGATCAAGTCTGCAAAATCTGCTTCTCTCCTCAACCCTACAGTGTTCCTAATCAAAGTTTCTGCTATCACACTTCATTAAAATATGAAGGTTAAAACAAAACCAAACAAACAAAAAGAAAAAACACACAAAAATTGAGGGTCATCTTTTATTCTGCAAATATTCAATAACCTATATCTAATTAATAGTTTAGATTATCAATTTCACCTCTAGGACCCCTACTAGGTAGCTATTAGTAGTTCTAGAATATATTTTCCAGAGAGATATATGTCTCCCATCATATACTTTCACTTTCATTCATTTTTTCCTGTGATTTCTGGGAGAGTTTTCTTTATCAGTCTTCTAATTTGCTACCTTCAACTGTGTTCATTTTGTTTTTAACAAATAATATGTGTTCTCATATATATCAAGAACTTTTAAAGTTTATTTCTAGAACTTTTACATTTTCTAAAATACATCTTACTCTATAAGAACTATAATTATTATATTGAATTATATTGTTTCCCCCTACTAATTCTCTTTCTTCATGATTTCATTTTGTTAATTAACTTTGGTGCCTCTATTCCATGGTTTGAATTTAACACAGGTATCTCTAATTCAAAGTTGTCTATGTGTCTTGTAGAGGTCTTAGATGAATTTAGTGTGTTTTCTCAGGTCAAATAAAAATTCTTCTTCCAGTGTTGAAACCAATCTTATTTATAGGACTCTTGCTCTGGAGCTTTTCAGAAAAAGTTGAGACATGTGGCTGTGTGGAGTAGGTGATCCTGTGCTATGGGATGCCACCTCCATCCCTGTTTGAAGTACTTCCTGCAACCACTTTGGACATCTCTTGGATGCTATCTTCCTCTGTGAAAAGCTGTAATTACAGCTTTATCTTGAATGCAATTGCAAAAAGATATATTTTTTTCTTCATTTTCCTCTCTACTCTTTTTGTCAAGATACAGAGAAGCTATAGTCTCTAATCTGCTTCCCATTCTTTTTTTAGTACTCAGGCTAAGCACTGTCTTTGAGCATATCAGTCATATTCTTTAGAAAATAGACTTTGAGAATTAGTCAAGGACAATTTTTTTCTGATGCCATTCATTTACTCTAGATGGATGGTAGGATATTATTATTCTGAAGCCCAAACTTCTATTACTATGATGACTATACCACTCTTCAGTCTACTTTGTTGACTTTCTTTCACCTGAAATTTATGTTGAGAACTACTCCTCCCTTTACTGGCCTTTCTCCTTTGTTTAGGGCTGATATTTTTCTCTTTTCTGGTCCTCCCACAAGTCCAATTCTACCTGATTTCTGTCTTAATGATTCCATAGATCCTGGTCTGGTGGATGGCAGGGATGGTAGGTGTGTGTCACATCCACCAATGTGATGCCATTTTCCCCAGTGCTGGGATTTCCTATATAGCACTTTGCCTGTCATCTCTACACTCTACTTTAAAAGATAGTCTCATTTTTTAAGAGATTCAAGCATTAGAAATTACCATGAAAAGAATAGTGATTCTGGGATACTGAAAGACTGGGGCAGAAGTCTACCCATAACTTTCCTTTCATCCGTATACCTTTTCATTTAGAAGCATTCTCTTTGATCCTTAACAAGTAGAGATGCTTTGAAGGATCTTGTCTTTTCTTTACAGATCAGAGGAAAGCACTTCAAATTGAGAGAAGTTGTAATGAAAGGTTAGCCTTTTTTCTTTATTTTTTAATGTTATATTTAGAAGAGGCCACCTCGTATGAAAGAATGTGCAATGGAAATTAAGCAGCATCACAGAAGGAAGAATAAAGCACTACTCTCTTAAGAGAGCACACACATTTAAAATCAGATACCTGCCCAAGTTCATAATTTCTGGCAATACATTTACATAAGAATTTATGTGACTTGGAGGTCAATCCTAGATTTTGCCTTCAGTGATGTTAGCTTTAGACATTCACTAGTACAATACAATGACAGTTCCCCCTGGAAAGAGTAGATACATGTCAGTCTATACAAATGTATACAGTGTCATGGAACCCAAATTTCCTACATGGTAACTTGCTAAATAAGCAAGTATTTTATTCTAACACCAAACTCTCACAACCAGGCTGAAAGAGCAAGCTAGAGGCCACAGAAGTCTTGATTCCCAGTTTACACAACTCTATCAGTGGATGTCAGTGGGGTTGGTAGGCTGCGTAGGGATCGTCTATCAGATAACATTAAGAAACTAAGGCATAGGCAACTTTAGTTTTGTAAAGTTTTCCTGGTGATTCTTATACACTGTTTCTCCCACTTACTAACATGTCCTATAGACATATAGCTGTGGGCTGTTATTCTCAGTTCTAAATATTTTTTTTCTATGTCTTCATTGTTTAAGAAAGTTTACCAAACATCTTTCTGGGGTTATCCACATTAAAATAATTAATATCAAATTTTACATGCATGCAATTACTGATTTGCCTTCGCCCATTCAGTTTTGAGCAGCTTCATTGCTCAGTAATGCTCATGTCAAAACTTATGAAAGGACTAAGCCTTAACGTCTTTGAATAGTCGCTGCTGGGGTTGGGTGTGAGGCATTACAATGAAATGTCATGCCTTCAGCACTTCTGTCAAAGGAAGGTGATAATATCACTTTCAAAAGAGCTACAAAGCCATGGAAACAGGTAGCAAAGCCACCCAACAACAATATTTTATAGTTTATTCTTAGGCTAAAGAAATGTGGTGGAATAACTATTTTTTTAAAAAAGACTTATTCCTTAATGAACATTCTTTGCGCATGTAAGCATTGTCTAAGGAATCTAAAAGCTCAGAGTTGAAATAACCAATTCTTTGAAAATATTAAATAATGCTGGAACAAAACTGAAGGACGTTAATATAGGATATTCTCTATAGAGTATCTACCAAATCAGAATTAAATTTAATAGCAATATTTTAGTATTTTTCCTCATATTTTTAATATTATTATCTAAAGGATCACGTGATAGGCTAGTGAAATATTATTGCTTATTTTCTTGGATATAGTTAAATATATGATTAACCAATATGATTACACTATGTAAAATGTCTAGTCTATATATGATGTTAGTTTTCTCCTCTAAGGACAAGGCTTAGATGGCACTGAGCAAAGCAGATCTGGCCCTGGTCTACCACAGTGGAAAGATTCAAGGCATGGATAATAAAGTCTGTGCATGTACTCAAGAGGTAGAAAGGGTATGTACTAGTGTAGTGAATGAAGGGCTAAAAATTAAAAGACATCTTGATCTGGGATCTTAGAAGAAAATGGAGAGTTCCTTTTCACCCAGCCATTCTTTTAGTAGAAAATATAACATTAAAATAATGTGTTAAATTAAAGTAAAATTTTTCTTGGGCATTTTGTACATATATGAAGGTGTGTAGGTGTAGGTAAGAGAGAAATAGAGAGCTAGAAAGAGAGAGAGATTGAGAAAAAGAAAGATTGATTTAAATGAACTGTAACACTTGGAGACACTGGGCCATTTACTGTTCAACAATAGAGGGAGAGAAAAAAAATCATTTATTCATGAGAAGCCATCATGGTCCAAAAAAACTGAAAGAGAATTATACAGCAGTAACTATAGCAATGGTTAGTCAAGCATAAGAATACTTAAGGAATCACTTGGCCTGCGTTTTAAGGGCTAAGAATGACATCGGCAAGATAAGTCTGCAGCCTGAACCTGCCTGCCGGTCACACTCTCACACCTGCATCCGCCAGCGCTGCAAGGCTGCCAGCTCTGCGGTGCCCTCAGCACAGGCAGATTGTGTGACTGCACCTTTATTCCCTTAGAGCTGCCAGGGCCTTGGGCCTCATCAGCCACAGTAACGAAGAAGAATGCTGCACTGGTTGCCTGAGTAAACTTCCTTGGGAGTTTTCTCCACAACACGGGATGGCACAGAAGCAGCCACGCTCTCTTACATTTGGGAATAGTTGCACTGGGCATAGTAGCAATAGTTCAGGCACTGACTTAGGGACTGTCAACCTCAGGCTTCACTAAAGATGGTCATGGCTAAGAAGTACTCTCTCTAGTGCTAATGCCGGTGGGGATGGGGTCTGGCACCAAAGGATAAATCCCTACCATCCAACAAACGCCAAAGACTCCAAGAAAGTTTTGTGAATACATGTGTATGTACCTTGGAATTTGGGGGATATAGAAAATAGGGAACCATAGAAAAAGACTAAACAGCCTTTTGAAATCACAGGTGGGATCTGAAAATTTTAATCTGAAGTGACTACTTGATACTTCTATGTATTGGATGCCCACCCCATGCTAAGTGCATGCATAATTATCTTTCCCGCTAGATAGTGGTTACATGAGGAGGGTTGCTCAATCTTATTTATATTTGTATTCTAAAAGTCAAATTATATTTGTGAACACATAATAGATATTCAGTGCTTCTTTCTTTAAAGAGTAGATTTTCAGTGAGTAAGAGCTCAGGCCCAGAAATGAGATGCTTTTTGGAGGCGGGTAGATAATATAAACGTGGGAATCTATGTAATGTATTGTCATACAAAATGGGATGCAAGAATGAGTGGCAAAGAAATTTTAAAGAATAAGGATCAAAAATAAATGCCATTAATATATTTAATTTAAGTCTCGGGGTAATGGAGCTAAGAGGGGCTACAAATTCTAGGAATGTTTTATATTGCCTTAAGTGGGGTTAAGGGCAACCTCAAATAAACAGAAAAAGTCCCTGGATGTTTATAGCTCTCTAAGGAAAGCTGCCTATTATTCTGAAAATGCTGAGAACCAAGATGGTAACTATAAAGTAAGTTCTATCCCCCTGGTATAGCTATTAACTTTTATGACTAAATAGAATTACTTCTCCTTACCAAAACTTAAGGTGGGCTTTCTAACCCAATTTTTTTGTAAAAAGAAACTATCAGAAGGTGTAGAAAAATGTAAACTCCTTCTAAAGAATGATCTATATACTTTATGTAAAAAAAAAAACTTATTAAAAAGGCTACTATAAATATTATATAATAAAAAATGCTTTCATAATGCTTCTGTCCTTGCACTAATTTTTATTTTGTTGTCACCAAAGTTTTGATATTCTTCTTTGCTATATACATTCTGATCCATGTGTCCTTTTGTCTCTGTGCATTAGCCTTGATATGCTAAGGCACAGAATTCTCAGTATCATTGTCTTCAGGAATTCACAAATCAGCCTTAAAAGTTCAGAGACTTTCCAACTCAAATATAAAGATTTAACTGATGGTATTTGTGTGTTTTTCCCTATGTACATAGGGTGCACTGTGCACTCTGCACAGTAACAGAATTATTAGACATACTACTTGGTTTGCTTCTTGCCAAAGCCAATGCACGTTGTCTGTGAAATACTACAAAATGCCTTCTATTGCTTCAGTTTGGGAAAAGGGAATTTATAGACCTTTCAGGCTTAGATGTGGAAAAATAATACCTATATCTGTCTGTTGCCCAGAAAACTTTCCACATTACTCAGTAGTCCCTGCTGTATAGTTGACCTAACCTTCCATTTTCAAATAGCAACCATCTGAGCTACCAGTGTAAATGTATCCATTCTCCAGTTAGGGAGGCTTTGCTGAGGTTTTGCTAGTTAATGGTTTTAGGTCCATTACATATCTATTACAAACAGACCAAATACTACATATAAACCCAAATTCTCATAAGACATAAAACATATTTTACTTCTCTCCTTTATGTCCTTCATTGAAAGAGATTTTGAGTCAGGGATGTATATACACTTATAACAAGTCTTTAAAAGATAAACCACTGGTTGAATATAGGTTTACATTGACATTGGCATTTGAGTAAAGCAAATAGCCCTCCCTAATGTGGGTGGACCTCATTCAATCAGTTGATGGCCTGAATAAGAGGGGAAAAAGCCACCCCTCACCCCCACCCCCACCAAACCTCCCACAAGGAAGTGGAAACTTCTACCTGACTATCCTGAACTGGGTAATCTTTCTTTTCCTGCCTCTGGACTTAAACTGAAACATTGGCAATGTTGAGGTCCCAAATCTGCTGGGCTTTGGACTAAAAACTACACATGTCATCAGCTCTCCTGGTCTTCAGCTTGCCTGGTAAAGATCTTGGGACTTGTTAGTGTCCATAATTGCATGAGCCAATTCCTTATAAAAGATCTCTTTTATGTCATTATGGAGCCTGACAAGTCCCCAGATCTGAAGTGTATACCTGTATCTTGTCTATATCCACTCATCCCATTCTATTTATCTAGAGAACCCTGACTAACACAAGCTCCAAGAAATTTTTTGCATAAAAGAGTAGCTTGTTATTGGTGGAAGGAAAATGTACTCACTCTATTTTATATTTACATTTTACCCTGGTCAGGCCCCACTTTTCTCTCCCAAATATTTTAGGATCCTGGAGATTTTATTCTCAATAAAACAAATTAATCCCATGGAGAGAGCATTTGTTGGTAATGAGTATTACAACTAAGAATAGTGATGATTCTGGACCTACATAGAAATAAATATGTGTTTGCAGAGAGAGAGAAAGAAAGAGAGAATATACCTCATATAGGTGCATGGCTAGTATCATTTTCCCAGTTTATCTATATGCAGGATTTTCTTTAAATTCTTCATGCTAATGTGGTCTGATGCTTTCTTGGTAGTTAAAAATAAACATGCTAACATGGTCTACTACCTTCTTTTTGTAGCTAAACCTAGCACTTTTTTTTCTTTTTCATGTATACCTACTTCTTGATTCCTCTTAGGTTACTCTCTCTGTCTTTTTGTTTTTCCTGAAACTATTACTTAACAGCCTTGCAGATCTGACCCAGTTAATTAATGGCGAGTATCATTTTCCCAAGTGATATGATTTAAGAACCTCTTATGTAAAATTTCAAATGTGTCTCCTTTTATAATATGTGTACTCCAGGGTGTCACAAACTTGGCTATGCAATCATCAGTTTTTCAATGCCTCTTGAGAAATTTAATTTGGTGAACAGCATGTCTGCATCATTATTGTGTTCTGCACAAGGGGAATTTCATCAACTTGTGTGGGAAATGGGGATAATATAAAAGTAATGGTATCATAACAAGAAAAAAATTAGCAAGAACAAAAATTAATTTTAAGTAGTAAATTAATTAGGTACAAACCCATTCTTTTGTTTAGATTACCATTCTATGCAAATTAACCTTTCTGATGGTCTAAGTTGAAATATGAATGACATTAGTGATTTGCTGAACTGAAGAGACGTGGAAAATCAGCCAGCGTGTTAACAAAAAAAGGCAGAATTAATACTTCTTAAAATTAAAAGAGTGATTTTTAAAATTGTATTTTATTTACTAATAAGTGTACTGAAATCTTTTTAGTGCTTTCCATAAATAACCATATATTTTATCTCATTAGATCATCAAAATTACCTGTGTGATAAATTTTATTGATTTTTCTTTTAAAATGGGAAACCAGGGGTCTTAGAAGTTAAGTGACTTGAGGTCACAGAGTAATTCTCAGAAAAACTTCACTTTTAAAGCTTTTTGAAAGATCATCAACAACTCAAATGTAAGACAAGCCACTACCATAAAGAGGAATGTCTGCTTAGGTTAAGTGGGAAGTAAGGTAGCACTTGGAAAGGGAACAGAATCTAACTTTTTGAACACCATGTATGAGGTAGTAGGCTGGATGTTTTGTATTTGTATTTTATGACTGAAGGGGGTAAACTTTGATAACAGCATTACCACTTTTACTACTTTTTTCTTTCAGAAATATTAACTTTGAAAATAAAAAGAAATAAAAAAATAGCTGTAATGATATTACTATGGATTGTCCTTGCTTTTTTACTAAATTCATTCTACCCAATTCTAGTGGCTGAATAGTGTCCTCCCACAATAGTGTCTTCCCACGTGACATCTTGTGTCCGTCTGAAACCTCTACCCAAGAATGTGACCTTTATTGGGAAATAGGGTCTTTGCAAATATAACTAAGTTAAGGATTGCCATGAAATCTTATTGGATTAAGGTTGACCATATATTCAGTGAGAGTAGCATTATAAGATACAGGAAAGGATACAGAGAACATAGGTGAGAAAGGCCTGGGAAAACTGAGATGGAGATTAGAGTTGCATTGCCGCAAGCCAAGGAAGCCTTGAGCCCCCAGAAGAAGGAAGGGAAAAGCAAACATTCTCCCCTAGAGCCATCCCAGAGGGTGCGGTCCTGCTGACACCTGGATTTTGGAATGACAGCCTGCAGGCCTGGGGCAGGGAACTTAAAAGCACTCACACGGCCGAGGTCGCCTGACTGCCTTGCCTCTCCTACCACAGTAATGACCTGTGATACTTCCAACACTGAATGAACCAGCAGCAAAGAGAGGGAACCTGGCCTGTTCAACTCTGTAATAGTGGAAACTGTGATCCCTGAGAGGAAGACAGGAAGACATTAGGAAGAAAACTAAAAGTTGACCTTCCAGAAAACAAGTATGCCTAGTATAAAATCCAGTGTTCCTAGTTTCTATTCTCAGCTCTGTGAGTTCCTTTTACAGTTTGGGCCAAACATTTAACCACCTTGAGTTTTGAGCATAAAAGTGTCATCACCTGAATGGACTAATTTACATGTGTGTGTTTTTTGTTCAGAACAAATTACAGAATGAGAAAGCACTTTGTAAAATATTTCTACCAATATATGAATTTAAGCAACATTATTTTATGATTAAAAACATTTGCCAATAAGAAAAGTACATTTATATATACTTATAACTTCCTGGATATTTAATAGCTGATTTTCTCTAAATAAAACACATTATTTGAAAAAGAAAAATTGGGTAGAACCCAGCTGCCTTAATTGATGCTATCATGTGCTGTCTTGGTAACAGATAGTAACACAAAGGAAATTGCCAAGAAGTTAATACAGGACAGATAAATTTTGGTGAGTTAGAAAAAGCATTAGGCTATGCCCACAGAGGTTATCCTAACTGTGGCTTCAGAGAGAAAAAACTGAGAAAATAAAATGAGAATAGTTTATGTGAATAAAGTGCCACTAAATTTTGTGAAATCGGGGCATCATTTACTTTCTGTAATTTCACAATTTTGTTCCTACAATGTTATTTGTACTACTCAACTTTTTAAAAAGCTCAAAGTGAATTTCTGGAGATGATTTTAAGTCAATACTTTCTAGATCATCTGGAATCTATTGACCATTTTAGTGATTGAAATACCTCTCTCATGGCACTTCTGATGACTTTTAGCACTTAAAAAAATATCTCTAGGGATTTATGCTAGGTCTGGGAACTTCCTCCCCTCTCGCTCCTGGTAGTAAGGTACTAGACCTTAGGGTTTTCTACATGTTTATAGTTCAAGTTATTCAAAGAATATCTAGGAGGAGGATTCTAGGCCTTATACAAGGCCTTTGCTTTGAAGGTTTTGTCCACTTTCTGGCATCGGAAGAAGCAATCCTTAGAAGGGCTTCTTGGCTCCTTCTTAAGGAGTGTGATTATTATTTACATAGGCTTAGCACCCTTTCATTATCTCAGGAATTAGAAACAGTCAAATCCGCCCTCCAAATTGCCCAGGAACTACTCTTCCCACAATTTGTTCCTGAATTACTTCTCATTAGGCAAAGAGAGCACATGAACCAACTAGTTTTCATGGCAGTGACACAATAAAAGGTCATCACATTTGTCCTAATTAAATGGGGGGACACATACCAAGCTCAGTCTAAGTAAAATTAGCTTTGAAATTCACTGATCTAAGAAATTCCAAGGACTGACATTTGAGAAGGTCACTTTCTCTGAACTAATCCATTGACCCAATGATAAAGTTTCCAAATCAACTTTAAAGGTTTGTGAACAGGATAAACATTTTAATTATCTGATTAAAAGGGAAGGAATCTAATTAAGAAATATCAAAATATAGCTATTATATTAACTTGGAAGAATTTTTAAATTTACACAAAATTATACCTAATAAGTAATGAACCTATATGCCTCTAAACCAAAATGATATCTGTGGGGTTTAAATATAATTTAATATAATTCTTATCCTGTTTTGATTGTATCTTATTATCTAACTTTTATTAAAGATGGCCTTTTAAAAAATGTGTCAAAATAGTTATTTACCAGCAAACACTTTTTATATATTGACACTGTTTTAAGAGATAAAGAGCATTGAAAGTGTATCTGGGTAACACATTCCCTGGAAATGAATAGAATCAATTTAAATTTAATATATTCATGTTTGAAGATTATTTTTAAAGCTAAATGGTGTGACACTTTAAGTCACTAATTTTGTTCTAAAATTGATTTTTCTCAGTGACTTTGTTCATTTTTAAGAGCCAAATTGGTATCTATTGGGGTCCTTTGAAATATAATGCTTAATTTTGAATTGATCATTAAAGGTGAAATTATAAATTTCCATTCTTCATAAATGACCTTAGAAACAGCACCTGAATGTATGGGCAGACAATAGATATGAAGTAAAACTTACAATTTATACAAGAAAAATTTCAGAGTAATATTATGGCACATTGTTATGCTATTTTGTTGATAATTGTATTTGGGGGAAAGGGGAAAATCATTTTCAGTAAATTAGTATTAATCATGATATACTTCTTAACCATCTTGAACTTAGGTCATTGAGAGCAATTATAAAAACATTCCAAACGTCTTCAAAGCTTAGGTTTCAAGAAGCTGTGCCAAAGTTCAGGAAAGTGTTCAGAATTCAATACAATGATTCCTGAATTCCTGAAGCAGGAGATTGTATGGCTCCATTAGTTCACTGGCCTTGATTCCACAGGCTTCTATTATTTCTTCAAATACAACCTCCTACTTACCAAATTTGTATGTCTCTTCACATTAAAAGCATAATTGAGTATATTATTGACTTCAAAAATCTCTCATGACATCTTCAGTGAACCTAAACAAGGGTTTATATCAAAACTCATTTCCAACTTGAAGATAAATTTCCATTTCTAAAATGATTTATTTTCCCATAAAGGATAAGCTGAACTGCCATTTGGCATTTTAATGAGATTTGTCAAAAGCATTCCTATATTATATTGAAATTTTAATTGAACCTAAATAGCTCACTCTTTTACATTTAGTTCATACTTTTATACTATTCCACAAATACTCAAACATAATTTTTAAAAAATACTGTTTCTCAGTGAATTTAAGATAGACCCAATTAATATTTCTATCTTAGAAATGTTTGAATGGGAGGTATAGAATACATTGCTAAATAAATTTATCATGGCTAACAAAAAAGTAGAATATATTTTACTTGGTCAGAAGCTATAGCTCATAAATATTAGAATATTCAGAATTCTGAAGAGTAATGTGTTTTATTTCCAGGATAGAATGACTATATTAATGCCAGATACAATAACTTTTAAACATAGAAGGCATTATAAAAGATAAAGAGGGATATTTCAACATAATAATGGAATTAATACATAAACAATATAAAAATAAATACATGTTTATCCTAAAAATAGAGTTCAAAATACACAAAGAAACAAAATTATTAAGGATAAAAAGATAGCTTTACCATCATAATTGAAGATTTTAGATAATCCTCTCAGCAACTGATAAAGCACTTACACCAAAAATGAATAAAATAATAGATAGTATGAACAACACCATCAATTGCCTTAACTATACAGAATATTTATAGAGCACTAAGTGCCACAGCAGAAGAATTTGCACTCTTTCCCTGTAAACACAGTATGTTCACCAGTATAGACATAAGTTGGCCATAAGACAAGTTTCAAAAAACTTCAATTGATTGAAATCACACAGAGTACATTCTAAGACTACAATCAAATTAAAGTAGGAAAAAAAAAAAAAGCATTGGTAGATTCCCCCAATATTTGGAAGTTAAACATACATTTCTAAATAATACAAATGTCAAAGAAATCTAAAGAAAAAATTTTAAATATTTCTAACAAATACTAATAAAATACAATGTAGCAAAATTGGTTAGATGCAGCTAAAGCAGTGCTTACAGGGAGATATAGAAAAGTACAAACAGAAAAATACAAAGATCTAAAATCAGTGACCATCAAAAGAAGCTGAAAAAAGAAAGGACAGAATAATGAAGATCAGATAAGATATCAATGAAATATGCAACAGATAAAAAATAAAGATGATAAAGCAAGTATTTGGTTATTTGAAAAGATTAACAAGATTAATAAAATATCTATTAGATGTTGAGAAAGAAAATGAGAGAAACTCAAGACTATCAAAATAAATGGAGCAATATACCTTGTTCATGTGTTGGAAGAATATTTTTAAAATGAAAAATTTCTGTAAATTGGTCTGTAGATTTACTATAATCCCAATCAAAATCCCAGTACACTCTTTTTTTAAAATAAAATTTGAGAAGCTGATTCTAAAACTACATGTAAACACATACAAACCTAGAATATCTATATCAATCTTAATAAGGTAGAACAGAGTTGGAAGACTTAACAAAACACTACTTGGTTCTGAGACAATATAAAACTACAGTAGTCTAAACAATGTTTGGATGTTATTATCTTAGGTAAAATGCTAAGAAAAGCTAAGCTTCTTAGGAAATAACCAGGAGATATGTAGGGCTTTTGAAATAAATTGGTGGGAAGCCTTTTCTAAGGATGCACCAACTTCCTTCCTCTTATGTTTCTGTCTCAAATGCACACGTGTCCAAATGACTTCATGGCCAAAATCACAAAAAGCTAGGCTCACTGGGAAGAGAGGAGACCTAAAACCTCTTGGGGAAAAAATATGAGGAGGAGAAATGAAGGCCTCTGGGTGAGATCCCAAGGAAGAGGGACAAGGTACTCAGCAGAAGGGAAACTGAAGCAAAAATGCTGCATGCATCAGAAAGGTGTGCCGAGTGCCGCAAGGAGTGAGGTAATGAACACACTATCCACCACTTTCCTGTCTAGAAGAAAATGGAAATTATTTTAACTTCATGCAATCAAAGTCCAATTTCTTCTTAAGGAGGTATTTTGCTTATTGTACTATAGGAAAGGATAATTTTGTCTGCATAATAATCATTTGCCTTCTATGCAAATATTTTACCACAAGATTTTAATCAAAGGCTCATTCCTGAGGCTGAATTGTACTACATATAGAACTATCCCTAAAGTGGAAATTTTAAGAATATGTCATATAAATAATTACTGCATACAGATTAACCTAACCAACACATAGAAATAACATTTTTATGTATCTACCATGTTTCTTTAACTGAGTAGAGTTTATAACCATTCAGAAATAAAAAAAATTATCTCTGAAAAATGTATTTGAGTAAATCACCTCTATAACTATATTTCAATATAAATATATTACTATGAATCTGTGAGGCTACCAAGCATTTCATTTATTTATCATTATTTATAATAAAAAACATATGCTATTATATATTATATGCTATTTATGTTTAATGTATATTTTATATTATATATGTACAATGCCCCTATATTATAATAATTAATATATATGCATTTTATAAAGCAGGTATGGTTCAAAAGTATCTCTATTTTCAAAGTGAGTGAAATATACTTTTAAAATAATATTCTCATGATTACATGAGTGTTCTCTGAAGTGTCTTCCATCTGTGTCAGCTGAGAGCTGACACTCTGCAGAGTATATTTTTCTGCCTTGTCCCACTATGAAGCTTAATTTTGGAAATTGATTTTGACCTTTTATCTTCAAACTTGTCCCTTCATACAGTTGAAATAACATTAACATAATCAGAGCATTCTGTCAGAAATACACGCGTATTCGCCATCTACCCCTCCTAGCCCAGATGCATTAATATTCAGATCAAAAGCTATTTGCAAAATGACTAGTCAAAAAAGTTATCAATGCATGTTATGACTTATGTGCATCATTCTCCCCTTTTGTAAAGTTGATAGTATTATTTTTTGTTCTCCATAAAATGTGTGTTTCTATTATTTTTAGAAAGTCAAATATGTGCATCAAGACCGAAGATTTAATTTGCATGTGTGCATTTTTTCACAGCAGTGTTTGCATTCCTGTCAAGCTGAGGTGTCATGCTTCCATCACCTCATTTAGTTCTTCCCACAATATTGATTAGCATTATCTTCTCCATACTTGCAAGTAAGAAAATTGAGGTTTCAAAAGACTAAATAACTCACCCAAAGTCACATAGCAAGGCAATGACAAAACTAGAATTCAAACTAATGCTTGCTTTGCATTAGTATGTTCTTTGTGGCACTTTGTTTTAGAGGGGCAGGAGGGGTGATGATGGGAAACTAAAAACAAATGACTGTAAGGGACTGGCTAAGTAAATTGCTATATGAGATTAGTAGAATGAAGGACTACACAAATGTTAAAATGAAAGACTGACAGAAAAATGACAGAAAGATAATATGATAAATTGATAAAATCGATTATTTCTAGGAAGAGTTTGGGGCCAACCTGGAAATGACAAGAAAAGAAAAACTTATATCTATGTGTATTTTTATGCATGTATTATTCTTATAATATGGGTATATTTATTATTTTTATTATAATACATATATTTTTATAATACATGTCATTTTTATGTTTTAGTGTAAAAAGGAAAAAGTCCTGAATATTCACAACTCTGGTCCCATAACCTTTTCTCTTTCCATTGGAACACAACGCATCTAAATGCTGTTCTTCCTCTTGGTGAGCTAGAAAGAGTTCATACGAGGAATGATAAATGGTCCTGCTAATTTAGCCTGACAACTGGCTCTGAGTATGACAGCACTCAGGCTGGGCAGTGGACTTTCCTGACAACACATTAGCAAATGGAAATTGGTTCTTTTGCAGTATGGGTGACTCATTTCTTCAACTTAGTCATAGTGTCACTTGTGATTGAACTACCCTAATAAAAGGAGCATATGTTTTCTTCTCACTTGATATTAGTGACTCCAAATAATTAAAAGCTGTGAAATTAAAAATCTATCATTATGATTTCCATGATGTTCTTATCTATTTCTTATTAGTTGCTGTAGTTATGATAAATAGGCCCTTATCTCCAATGAGAGAGATTTATACAGCATAGGCTGTTTGTCTCACTTTAGACTCTATACAGAGTTAAATTACTGAAAGCAGACTACATGGCATCCTGTTTCCAATTCCAAGTAAAAGTTTAATGCTGTGACATAGTAATTGTGTCAGCAATTCAACTTGCTTTGCAGTTAATCTGGGATTTGATTCAGAGAAGGTCAATTCAGGCACAGGCTGAAGAAATCTTGCTAGGCCTAGAAGAGACAAACTAACTAAAATTAAATCAGAGAAGGAATTTAAGTCTAATGTGAACCAAAGAATAAATTTTAGCTCTTAGGTAACTGCATAGTATTGCTGGTGATTTTCCAAAATGACCTTGTTCTAATTATAGAAAGGCAAAATAATACATAGAGGTATAATTTAGATCTAGGACATTAGTATTCAAAATAGCATCTTATAAAATGCATTCTGCGAGTTGTGATCAGGCCAGGAACTAAGCTTCCCACTGGCTTCCTAACCATATTTATTCAGTTATAAGCTAACTTGCTTAAAGTCCCCAGGAAGAAGGGCAGGCACAGTGCCTCAGAAATGCTCTTTCACATATCTGCTCTCCTCCTTGAGGGGACCCTGGATTACACAGAAACATAAAGAGCCCCTTTCTCACTAAACCTTTTGAGTGTTGGAGCTCTGAGAAGGTTTTCTTTTTCCTTCCCTTTATCCCAATGCAGAGGTACATCAAGTGTATATCACACCATTGCAGCCACTAGAGCGAAAAAGAGAATAAAAGAGAAGATAATTTTTACATTTTATTCTTTCTCTGACCACTTTAATTAGCAGTCTCATCTCATTTTAAGAATAACAAGAACATTTTGTTTTTATAGTAATTGCTACCAGATGTGTTCTGTTTAAGAGATATCTGGTTCCTTTAACAATTCTGTCCAATTTTGAAACTTTACAGACATTTTCTGTAGAAAAACATTTAAATATTAATTCTGTTCATTTTAAGGTGCAATCTAATTTGATTAAAGTATCTCCTGCAACTCAGAGGAAGCTGGGCCGGTGACTGGTGTGCACTGGGTAGAGGCAGGAGAGCTGGGGTCTGCGGTCTTGTTTCCCAGTTCTTTATCCCGACTCCTGGTGCTGGAGGAGAGAGGAGCAGAAGGGGAAAGCAGGTTGGCTTTCCATCATGGCCCGTGGCAGGTCACAGTCCCTTTTTGGTTACCATTGCCGCTGATCTAGCTTTTTTCTGTAGGCTCAGTGTAGGCAGACAGAGGTGCTCATATGAACAGGCCAAGACAAAGAACTACAATCCTTGACTAGCTATTGTGGACTCTGGTGAGGCTCATTTATCTGGCGACTCCCAGCTTTGAACCCTAGCCTTATCCCGTGGATATGCAGGCTTTTTCCAAAACTGTGAAACCCTCTGGCTGGCCTATGCCCCTTAATATTCTTTATTATCATAGTTCCGAGATCTGGGTACTGTAAGCACAAAAGGACTAGAACATAATTAACAGAACCCATTGCTTAATTTTAGTTTAACCTTTTTCTGAGAATCAGTTTGACTAATTGATTTATCAGTGGCACAATTTATTTCCTCAAAACTTTAGTTGATTGTTTCTTTCTTTCTTTTGTCGTCTTCAGAAATATAATGATAATGCACAGTGATAATTCTCTTATGTCTGTTTTAAATAGCACATAGAACAAAAATTTCAGAACAATTTCATTTTCTAGGCCAAAATTCTGTCATATAGCATTGGATATGATGCTGAGTATATGAAATTTTATCATGAAAACTAATTGGATTCAGTGTCTGAGAGTGAAAACTCATCTTTCATTTTTTTCAAAAGATTATTTATATCAGAAATATCTTTCCCTCTGGACGAATACCATACAAAAACAATATTTTCTACATCGGGTTTTGAAAGATAGCAGACTTAGTAATTTTGCCTAGCAAGTGTTTATGAATGTCCTTTAATAGTCTGCCTATTGATTTCAAGATGTTTTTCTTCAATAGAGTCTACTTAATATTAGCAATTGTAAATATACAGTCTATTACCATTATTTGAATATTCTGTATTTATGAATCTGTCTACTTGCTAAAATTTATTTATAATAACAAAATCAATAACTGCAATGATTTTTGCAGTAATTCAGATCCATGTATGTGCAGAGCAGCAATATGCTCCTTCACAGCTGATTTCAAGCAAGGCCAAGCTCTGCTTTTTTTTCCAGCTCCCAAATAGTAAACAAATGCAGTCTATTTAGTGCCATGCTTTCTACATTTTTGTGCTTTTTGTTGGTGATTTCGCTATTTAAAATGCCCCTCAAGCATAGCACTGAAGTGCTGTTAGAGTTCCCAAGCACAAGAAGGCTTTGCTGTGCCTTGCAGAGACGTGTGTGCTAGATAAGCTTTGTTCAGACATGAGTTCAATGTTAGTGTATCAACAAGATATACGAATAAGCTGTCTTCAAACAGAAACACATATAAAACAAGGTAATGAACTGACTGGTTAACAATATTAGGCCCAGTGGCTTGCAGGAGCCTAACTCCGTACTTGCCCTAGGAGCAATGGTTCCATGTTCACTCATTCCATGTTCACAGCAACTTTATAAAGTGTAACTACTGTGACTAAGAAAATCAACTGTATAACTAAATTAACCAAATTCTGCTGATTAAGTTGTACATCTCTTAATATTTATATTGTTTACATCAATAAGGTACCTATGACTTGATTTTCATTCCTTTTGCAAAGGGGTTAAGGAATGCTCTGAGCATTGTGAAGAATTTTATTGGTATATACTTACATGCTCTTTAGGAAATGAAAATCAAATCATGTTTTCTTTTATTTGAAAATGTTTCAGTGACCTTCTGTGTCTTAAAAGATGAAGCTCAGAGTCCTTGACATGGCATAAAAAGCCCAACCACAGCCACGATCCCTTTCTAACTGCCAACCACTTCCTCTGTCCTTTCTCCCTCTTACAGCTTCTACACACTCTGAATTTCCTTTTTTTTGAAGCTCCTCAAGCAATGTCAGGTTCCTAGCCTCCACACATGCTGTCCCCACTGTCTGTAAATGCCCTACCTGATGCTAGCCTATCTGTTGAACTGCTAAATTTCATCAAAATACCAACTCCAATGTCACTTTCTTTGGGACAAATTCATTGACTCGCCAAAGCAGCAGTCATCACTTCCTCTTCTATGCTCTCCTAGCATTTTCTAGTTTCCTTTTCCATGCCCATCTTCCTCATTGCGTTGGGAACTGCTGCACTGTGGTGGAGTTACGTGTTAGACATATGTAATTCTAGGTCATGCACTTAGAAGACAAGTGTGAAATTCAAACCTACTTTCAAATTTACTCCTCACAAAATAATATCCACAAAAATCTGTGCATTTATATTAAGATTACAGAGCCTTAACATTCAGCATAATCAAGTCAGCTCTTGACTGGACACTTAATATTAATATTGGACCCCTTTCCAAGAGCTCCATGGGGAATTTTTCTCTCACCATGCTGTTTGGGGGTTGTCAAAAGGGACGCTACCGCCATATATCTCCTACCACATACATCAGTTGGAAATTAAATTTGAAATCAATCTCATGAGACAGGGACATCAGGGAACAATTAAATAATTGCAGAAACAACAGTATCAGTGTTGAAGTAGCAATAGCAGGAATTGTAGGGGCAGCTAGAGGATGGATAATGATGTTAGGCTTCCATGGTCAGGATAATTCTATAGCATTTGATATGCGTCTGAAAAGGAGAACTGAGAAATTGGTACTTACAAAGTGATTACATTCATGAGGATAGTTTGATGGTAGAAACCCTCCCAAAATATTTAATCTCTGCTATTTATAGATCATAAAAGCTAAGATAATAAAAAGAAAGCTGAAAGAGATAATAGGCATATGGTCCAATTCATTCTTGGAAAATATGAGAAACATGAATTCAAGGGAAGTAATATAATTTTCCAAAGGTCACACTGCCACTGGAAAAGCCAGGCGAAAAGCCAGCTCTTTGAGGTACAATTTGGTACATTTTATAATGCTATTATGCTTTCCAAATAAATTTTTACCCATTTTTGTTTTCAGCATGATTTGAGAGTCTTCCGTTTTTAATTCCTTACTTAAAAAGAATCCATCCTCATTATGTGTCAACATTTTTAGAATAAAATAAAGAAGTTTTAAGAGTTTCATAGATGTTATGCATAAATATCATCATTAAAGATAATAAAATTCTAGTTTTAATACTTGAATAAGAAGTACAGAATATGTAGGTTAATATACAGCTATATTGAAATTGTACCTCAATTATTGCTATAAGTTGAAAACTTAAAAATATATTGTCCTACATACTGCTTGTATACATTAACATTCTATGGACTATTTTTGCTGAAAGATGTCTATTTATGTCACTTACACTCTGTGTTTTTAAGAGACACATTTGGTTAGTTTATAACAATGGCATCAGATCAACTTTATAATAAACAGCTCCAAGTAAAACTTAATTCATGAAATTTATTTGAGGCCAAAATTTTCAGGCATGTTATGAAAGTTCAAAATTCATGAGGCAGTATAATTTGTATATCTTATTTTTTTAAATCCAGTCTGGATTTAGTGCCAACATTTGTCACATCTCTATTATACTATACTCTGGATCCATTCAATGGATTTTGATAGAACTTTTTTTTTTAAGCCAAAAACACTGTCACCATGGGAAATTAAAATTCCCTGAGAGTTGAATCATTATAAACCTCTCTTCTTTCTAGTACACCCAGGTCCAGCCCATCAGCAGCCCACTCCTAGCAGGTGGACATTGCACAGCTGACCAAATTGCCTTCTATAGAATATTTGTTTCTAGAATTTTGGTTTCACTTTTTAAACTATTTCTTAGTTTGTTCTCTTACCATAAAGTTTGAAATATTTCACATAAGTAACAAGTGTGAAAGTTTCAGTTATAACAAAATAGACAAAAAAATTATTTTCTGATTAACTAAAAGTGAAAATCAAAGGACAGTTTGACTTCAGAAGAGGCCGAAGTATGTGACTATGTAGTTCTTCAACCAAATTGTTAAAGTAATAGATACCTATGTGTAGCCCTCTGCTGAATGCAAAGAGCTGCTTAAACTATTGTTTAATAACCAGTTTCTATAGGAAAACTTAAATTTGACCAGGTATTATGAAATTAGTGAATGTAAAACCAAATAGAATATTATCAAAATAGAAGTATGAAAAGGGGAAATAAATAGAAATAAAAGATTTAAGATCACCAGAATTAAAGTAGATTCTTCAAAAAACCTACTCATGAAACTAAATAATTTATTATACTAATGTGTTTTACATATAGTAGGATTGTTTCTGAAGTACATCTAACTGCCTCTGAAAACAAGGTTTTTCTCCTGGGTAAAGGAGTACCAAAACAGCCTTAGACAAAACTTGAGTCAGTTATTGCCTGGATAGAGCCTTTTTCTTGGTTGGTACTTTGCCTTGTGTACCCATTTCCCCTTCCCCCCAAATAACTACAAATAAAGGAGTGTTTCCCCTCTTTGTATAAGCTCGAATTCTTTCAGCTGCAGAAATAGAAGCTTCAAATCAACCAGTTTAAACAGTAAAGAAATCTATTGTCTCAATAAGAAAACCAAAAAGAGAAGTTGCTGCAGAGATAGCTGACTAGCAACTTAGTGATTGATGTCATCACAGAATCAGGTGTCTGTCTGCCTAGGATTCAGTGTGACATTCCAGCAAGCCTGGAATTGACCTGAGTTGTTTCACGGAAGTAAGAATTTTATGTACCTTCATGGTACTAAACTCTGGTCAAGGCATGAAACATACTGATTAAGAGTGTAGCTTAGTAATCATGAGTCTGGGAATTTTCAGGTAGTTTGTACCAACTTGTCAGCATGGTTTATAGATAAGAGTGAGATTGATGATATGCACCTGGGCTTGAGACTGATGATATGCCCAGAGACTCCTGGAAGAGTCTCCCATTGGGCTGGTTATGTAGCAGAGATATGCTTCAGTGATCAGCGGAGTATAAGAAGCCCAGGCTGGAAATTCTTTGAGCACCCTGCTTCTGAGGGGTTCCATGCACATGTCAGGTGGTTCTGATCCAAGAGAGGCCATATCAGTAAGGCCTTTACAGAGGGAAGAGAAAATGAGTTTGAACTTAGCCTCTCTTGGACCTCTTGCTGTGAGGATGTCTTTAGCTGTGGTACAGATCCTGACTTTAATGCTGTTGCTGTATTGTATCTTTTTCTGCAATCAAGGGTAGATTTGTAAGTTTTGTCATTTGGAGTCTTGGGAGTCAGGGCCTATAAAAGGGTCACACGAGTGTGGAGTGAATATCTCCCTAAATTTTGTGCACCAGGTTTTTTACAGGCTTTACTCTGATCCCAGCCTTACTGTCTGTCTTCTTGTCAGCCAATCCTTTCTGACTGTCGCCATCAGTGAATTCAGCTTCATGCTCAGACTAGTTTATTATTGTCACAAGTACCTACCAGTGGTAGTGAGGGTTCCATGCTTTCTTGTTTGTCTACAACAGGAGAGAAAAACTTGACTGCAACAGTGAGCTATCAATCCTTCCCTTCATTTCCTTAATTTGGGACATAACAACCTTATCACCAGGAAAATGCGAGGCCTTGTATAGCTTATTAATCAGCATGACTCTATGGAGCTGGTATGAAGGTGAATGTGTGAAAAGAGAAAATAAAAACAGAGTTCTGTTAAGAGGGGGAAAGGGGAGATCTGTTGCAGCTTGGGCAACCAAAAGTGTCCACTATCCCTTCTTACTGGCAGAAGCATTAACTTAAAGGGAGATGGATTAGTACAGTTAAGAGTCAAATGCCAAATATTTATAACTAAACTTAATATGCTTCCACTTTTCATTTTCATGATTCATTTATAGACTTAACTAAAGTTTTCCTAAGAAAACCTTTCTACATTGATGATTAATATATAACATTGACATAATAAAAGATCAATGTAAAGATATAGTATGAGACAAAAGACTTTAATTAGTGGCACTCATGCTCACTAAAATGACAGGCGTAATGGTCATTTTTCTTCTATTGATTTCCATAAAACAGAATACATCAGATAATTAAATACTAGTAATTTCTTGCCACAGGTATATCATTTTAGATGATTTTTAAAATGTACTTAAAAATGAATCTAAAGTCTTATTAAAGATCCAATTATCCCACATTAAAATCTTACTCATTTGAGATGAAACTATTTAAAATTCAAATAATGCATGATACAGATACTCTTCAACTTTTTCATAGTTTTAGAATATAATAAACTTCATAAAAAACTACTCAGTTCAATGATTATTCATTTTTTATTGTACTGTACTTCTGGCAGATTATTAAAATGCCACTTTTAGCCTACTATAAATGCATACAATTAAAAATTGGGAGTACAAATAAGCAGCAATATGAGGCAGAGTGTTAGGTGCATGAATATGGTAAGAAAAGGAATAAGATGTAGGAACAAACTAGAAAAAGAATGATTACTGAAAATAAAGGGTCTAGCAAGAAATCACTTACACAACTTAGACATTCTTGTTAAAATCTTCAAGTTAATATTAAAAAATTTTTTCAGTGTCAGAATAAACTCATGTAATCACCAATCAAATAGTACACCAGATCTTAAGATATAGAACAATAAGATACCTCATTTTTCACCAATCCCATTCCCACTGTAAACTTTTTCTTTTAACATTTGTTAATATTTTTGTAGTTATGTCTAAAATTCTAAGTAATATACATATTATTCCACTTTGTTGATTTGCAAAGACATGACTTCTCTTTCTATGAAGAAGACTTAGCTCCCTTGCATTAGACCTCTCCCACTGCCTCTTTTCCACTCTACAGAGATTTGATAGTTATTTTATATTTGTAGTTATTATTTTTTAAATTTTATATTCTCTACTCAAACCCCTATTGTTCCCCTCATGCTCAACTTCTCATATTATAATATAGAGATAGAATCATTTCTTCTTCTTTGTCCCACCTTCTGTCTGTTTTCTAGTACTTCTATATTCTGTCCAATGGTACCTATGTTTTAACAATAATTTGTAAGTTGGAAACCAGTAATAGTTAACATTTATTATAAACTATTATGTAATTATGGATAAGTTTTACTCTAGGGTTACATTTTCTTCTCTATGAGGCTAATGTCACACATAACATGATGTCAACTAAATCTGAATATTTCTAACATTAAGTTTCAATAGTCTTTTTTACTCAGTCAGTTGCTTAAAATCATGCCACATCTCACTGTGCTTCATATTTGAACTATGACTTTCTGATAAAGAGCTTTCTTTGTTCCTCTCTAAGTTTCTGATAGATTTTTTTCTTACATTATGTGGCCTTTACTATGCCCCTTCATTTTTAGCCATTTTTTCTACATTATCTATTTTATAGATTTTTTGACTTTTTCCAAGTGGCCTACTGATCTGATCTAAATGGTCACTCTCATGGACTCAGACTAGTCTTCCCTTTTCCTGCCCACTTTGAGCTACTGTTTCCTGGAGCTCAATAGCTTCTTTATTCAAGATATTCATAGAACAGGCATGTGGGAGATTTACTTGCTAAATCTCTTCAGCTTTAAATCATTTTTATTCTGCTTTCATACTTCACTGATTTTTGTTGGGTAAAAATTCTAAGTTCTAATTCAATTTTCCTCAGAAATATGAATTGTCTTCAAGCATCTGGTCTTTTAAAATATATATATATATATATCTTTATTGATTTCAGAGAGAGAGAGAAGCATCAATGATGAGAGTCATTGATCAGCTGCCTCCTGCACGCCCCCTGCTGGGGATTGAGCCCGAAACCTGGGCATGTGCCCTGACCGGGGATCAAATCACGATTTCCTGGATCCTAGGTCAATGCTCAACCCCTAAGCCACACTGGCCATGCTAGCATCTGGTCTTAATGCCTTGCAATATTTTGATTCTTGTTCTTTTAAAAGTCATAATTTCTCTTCTCTTCTCTGCAAGTTTTTAAATCTGTCTCTTTGTCTTTAGTATTCTGCAGTTCCAGGATGATGTGCTCAAGTAGAGACAGATGGCTTTTTATTCATTGATCTGGGCATCCAGCAGGGCTTTTTCATGTGAAGATTCATTTCTCTGTAAATGGGAAATTATATTATCTCTTGATATTTTCCTACCCTCTATTACCTCATTCTTTTTTCTATGATTGCTGGATATATCAATTTTTGCTATTTAAAAACAAAACAAAACCTCATCTGAAAATTTTCTTTGTTCATCTATTCTACATTCTGAGAAGTCCACTTAACTTATTTTCTATGCTTTGATTTTATTTTCAATGTCAGTTCTCTTATTTTTATACATAAATTTCCTTTGTTATTTCTTTTTGTTTTGTTTTTTTCTAGTTACTGTAGTTGCACACTGCTTCTGTACCACATCCCTGCATTTCGCTGAGGGTAATAATCATCCCTTTTCTTAAATTATCTGTTTTCTCAATAACCAGTTGGTTTGGGGAGTCCATTGTCTTTTTTATCTTTTTTTTATTGAATTATTTTTATCGAGATAACTTTGACATATAAAAATTGTATAAATTTAAGTAATAACACTATATGTTTAAAATCAAACTCACTATATGTTTAAAATCAAAATCAAGCTAAATAACATATCCATCACCATTTATAGAGTTACCATTGTGTGTGTGTGTTTACAAGAGTTAAGAATGCTCTTTCAGCAAGTGTCAAGTGTACTATCCAGTATTAACTATGGTCACCGTGCTATAGCTCTTTGGAACTCATTCATCTTGTATAACTGAAACTTTGCACCCCCACCCCTCCCATCCTAATCACCACTGCATTCTCTGCCTCTTTGAGTTTGATTATTTTAGATTGGGTGGCCATTGTCTTTTACACTACTGGTCCTCAAATACATCCAGTGATTGATGACGGTCTGGTTCAAAAGGAAGAACTGGGTACCTGTTGTAGGTTTCTTCCATTGTTATATTGTCTTTTTCATACCATACCTCTCTCTGAGGAGTTTTCACTGCTGGATCTCTGCAGTGAGGGACAAATTAGGCAAAGGCGTGGAAACTGACCCTCTAGCTAAGAGCCTACATGGTTTAACTTTTTTTAAGAAGAGACTTGTTTTTGCCCCTATCTGTCATCTCAAGTGCTAATTGCTGGCACTCTGTGGGTTAAATGATGGCTTTTAAATGATGGTTTTATAATGTGCTTGTCTTACTCTTATTGTGGGAAAAACACTTTTTTTTTTCAGGATGTTAAAATCCCTTCCTCAAAATAAGCAGGAAATGTATCTTGTCCTGGCATCTGCCAAAGATATAAAATACACAACTAATTATTTCACCAAAATGTAAAAAAGATAGACAAAGTCCTAAAGCTCCCAAAATTGAGCAGAAATTGTTGAAAAGCCTTAAATGGCAAGAGAGGACCATTTTCTGAGATTACCAGAGAGCATGTTATAATGCTCTCCAATTTAAAAAAAGAAAAGATCACATACTGCAGCTACATACGAGGCTGTAAGATAGGTCTTTTAATCCATGAGAATAAGAACCACAGTTTAGTCAAGACTTATAGCCTTGGAACCAACTTGAATTGATGCAAAGTCCTGAAGTTTGAGAAAAACAGAAGCCTTCTTTTTATTTAGATAAATTAAATCTATGTAGTAAATAAGCATGATATAAATTTCAATAATTACAGTTACCGCTTTGTGAGAGTCATTTTCTACGAGACATTGTTTTAAGCACTGTGCTTATAAAACAGCCCCTTCAGGTAGATAATACTATTTCGGGTTAGCAGATGAGGCAGTCAAAACCAGAAAAAATGAACTAATTCATGCAGGTGGCATAGGTAGGAGATAGCAGAATAGAAACACTGCGTAGTTCCATCATCAATGATGTGATTGTTTTCTACTCTGGCTGCAGAGTAAAGGGATGGAAGAAGGAAGAGACACAAGATAGGAAGGAAGGAGGAAAAGGGAGGGAGGGAGGGAGAGAGAGGGAGGGAGGGAGGGAGGGAGGCAGGGAGGCAGGGAGGGAGGGAAAGAGAGTCAGGAAGATGGATCCTACCATTTTCCAAGATTCTGATTTAAGTAGTTTCCAAAAGATTCTAGGTATTGGTGTTAATTTTAGAGATATTTTTAGGGCATTCTAATGGGTAGCCGTTAGAGAGTCAAAAGGCAGAAGAAACAAGTCAAGGTTTTAAATATTTGAGGACTGTATGGCTCAATAAAGTTAGTAAGGCATGCCTTAATTTTAGGTAGAAAATGCTTCTGAGAGACACCCAGAACCCAAATAGATTGCGCATCACAATAAAGAGATCAGCTGTAAAAAGTTGTAAAGCGTGGAAATTTAAGGTCTATGCATTTTAGCTACTAAAATTGGCATGGTTTTAATTTTTTACTGTTTTGGTTGAAAAAGTAATGTTTCATAATAATATTTTCCTACAAGGACAATTGCTCCTGGTAATTGTTTCAGGATTACATAAACATGGCCTAAGTCTTTCAAAGACTTGCATGGAAAAGTTTTCTTTCTGTTTAAATGATGGGGATTAAAGAAAAGTGTTTTTAACCTCAACCTAGGTATCTTATTTCTCAGGTCCATAAGCAAAATTGAGCAGTTGCTTCTAAAAGTTTGTGTTGGAGATACATTAGACCATCTGTTCTATTTGTTCCCTGATACCCGGAGATACGTAATCCCTGGCATCAGAGGCAGCTACAACAGCTGTGATTTTGCTTGTAGTATGCTAGCTATCAAGATTCCAGAGTCCTAGGGTATGGTGATGTCTTCCAAGGCCAAATCCATTTAAACCAAGGTCAGTAGATTATTCTCTGAGAATAGGGAAAAATAATAGTTTAGGACCTGATCATCCAGTTATGTTGAAAAATCAATCTTAGATATTGAAATTGATTTTACAATTAAAACAGAAAGCCTCAAACTGAGTAATGTAGGTACAAGTCAATTTAATAAATGTAGATAATCAAAGTAAGTCAGAGCCTTATAAAACTCTCCCTATACTTTTGTGAGGGGTGTGTAGCAAGCATAAAATTCATTTGTTAAACTCCGTATTTCTCTAAATCACATTTACTCGATGCCAGTGTCCACTTGGCTATTGGAAAGGCAGTCAAATCAGATTTTATGGGGTCTCCTCCTAGGTTTTAGGTAATCAAGAAGACGTGGTCTTGGGTTAATACTGAACACCACTTGTCGAAGCCCACAAGACTTCTTAAAGTTGAGTGTTTCTGGTGCTCCTATGCCAGGCGTGAGCACAGAGATGCTTTACTGTGCTCTCAATGCTTTTAGCGTCAGGATTGCACACTCCCCTCTATTTGTCCACCACCCGCACTCTCCTGCCGTCCATCCAGTCAGAGGGTCTATCATCTAAGGCTTCATGGTGCAAGTGCCTCTGCCACAGGTAGGCAATTTCATCAATGCTCACCCCTCACCCTCCACACTTCTTTTAAACCAGTGTGAACAGCCTCTGTGCTCTCACGACCAGGATCTATTCTTTTCTAAAACAAAAGTCTGGTGGAAGTCTTCTTCTGGAAATAGAACACAGTTTTATTCTTTTCAAAGTTCCTAAGTCAAAATGACTATCTTCTGGGGATAGGAAAGAATTTGCCATTTTTTTTCCATTCCCTTGCAGCAAAGCAAATATAAAATAAACTACCTTCTCCCTGTAGATGTACTCACAATGCAGGGGAAAAGTACAAAATACTTAACAAAACCTCTTATTTCAAAATATCTCTTTGCTGCTAAGAGGCATTTTATGTCCTAAATCCTCTTGAATGGGTTACTTATGAGTTGAATTGGATGATAAATTTTATGCTCATCTTATCCATGGGTCACATAAATTCCCTTTTGTGCTGTAAATTCTTTAGTTGCGAAGCCATTAACATTAAGAATGAAGACTATTTTTGTTAAGCTAAGAAACAAGTGACACTGCTCAGGTGACAGTGTGAGTGGAATCTTCAATATCTTTAGATTTCAGTATACTGATGAACAAAATTCAAAGAATCTTACTAAACATGGTTCATCATACATAGGAATCTTTCACACAATGGGGAAAAATATGATTAACATATTATAGCTATTTTGCCTGATATACAAGCAAACAACTTACATATTCTTGGAATTAATTCATGTCAATCCAAGCGTTAGGACAGGCTTTAAAATATTGTACTTCTAGGTAAGACATCAGTACAAAGTTCCTATAACTACAGACATTTAAAACCTTGGATGAAAAATAAGTTGTAGGCATGTTTTAATGCTACAAGGAAGGCTGAGTAGTAAAGCTCATCTCTCATTCATGGTCTCTTTTGGAAGCAAGGACAAACAAGAAGTTTTGGCAAATAACTGGTGACTATTAAATTGCAGAGGTCCGTACTAATTTAGTCTGATTTTAATGTATGGCCAGTGGAAATAACATTATACAGGCTCAAATCTCTATCAGTGATAGGAGCTCAATTTGGGAAGTTTATTTAAAATAAATCTTCCTGTTGGCAAAATGCATCTCAGAAAACATTCTGAAAATTCACAGGTCTCAGTTTCCTTTGGATGACTATTTTGACATCAGCCTCTCACATAAATGTAACAGTTTTGAAGATTACATGTCAGTGGATAATTGAAGTACCATTCCATATTAAGGTTTCCTGGACCAAAATTCTAGAAGCTAAAATCACTGAATACTCCACTAGGTTTGTTTTGTTCACTTCTCCCTTACTCGCCCCACTTAATTAAAGATGACGTATTATTTCTCTGTATTATCTTTAGTTGTGTGATATTCTTTACACAGAAATCTGCCAGAGCAGAAAAATGAACTCAGCTTCGTTCTCATGACAGCAGACAGAGAAAATTGCTAATGGCCACTTGTATAAAAATATTCATTATTCTTTTAGTCTCCCAAACATCACCCTGCAGATTCTCTCTGGTGTCACCTGGGCTTTAGTTCACTCTGCTTAAGGATAGTGGTTGGAGCCTAACAATGAATCCTATAGTGAAGTGAGAAGATGATGAGCTCCAAAAATACAATGGATTTTATTTCTTCAATTAACAGGCCCTCCTCCATTGCAGGGGTTTTTAGCATGCCTGTATTTCTATGCACTCATTTATTTGTCATACAGATGGGAATGTATTTTTAAGCAACAAGCAGAGTATGAGATGCTGCAGGTGAAACAACACTATGACACATGGCTCCTCATTATAAGTGTCTTATAAGCTAACTGGGGAGATCAGACATCTATACAAATACCTAATTCCAGATTGTGTGTGTGAGTGTGTGTGTGTGCGTGCACGCAAGGCCGTGAAGGAAGTAAAAATGTAGTCCTGTGGAAGCACATGTAGGAGGAATTGCATGATTCTGCCTAGGGAGATTGGAGAAAGCGCCTTAGAGGAAAAGCAGATTAGCTAGATCTTGAGAGGCTGAACTTTGATTCTGAAAAATTGGTGATCAAGAGTAAGGATAGCTATTCAAATTTTCCCCAAGACTGAGGGATTTTTCAGGATGCGGGACTTTCAGAGTTAAAACCAGGATATACCTGAGCAAACTGGGGTGGTTGTTGTTCATCGTAGATTAAATATACTTTTTTTCCACCTTTTATCTTCTCTCCGATACTA